>NW_020230010.1:150000-343060 GCF_003227715.2 Harpegnathos saltator
TCCTCCTCCTCCTCCTCCTCCTCTTCCTTCTTCTTCTCCTGAAGGCCTCCTCCCATTCACTCTTCCAGGAATGAAGATTTCCGCGCCGTGAAATCCCGCCGAGCGTTTCGCCGTTGCAAGCAGCGCGTACGACTCCGCCGGTATTGTGTGCGCACCGTGCGGTACCACCTAGGAGCGAGAAACTCGTGAGTACACGCATCGGGCCACCGTTGTGTGATTAGGTGTGCCCGTGTCGTTCTACGTGACACGTATTCGACGTTCCGTTCCCCGAGAATGAGCCGTGCGCGCGGCTGATGGACGCGCGAAGGCTTTCGCGCGAACGAGGGAACGAGGAGAGACTCCGCCAGCAAAGCACAAGCCCGCGAATTGCAGTCTGACGTGTGACCCTGCAACACGAGAGAGAGAGGGAGAGAGAGAGAGAGAGAGAGAGAGAGAGAGAGAGAGAGAGAGACATCTCCTGGCGAGTGTTCTCTCCGTGCAAAATTCTCCCCCAAATCACGCGATCGGGTGAGGGCGAATGGAGGTGTTCCTCGCTCCGATTAACGCACAAACGTTGGGTGCTCGCGCAGCGCTGCTGCGAGTTGCCGTGTAGAACCGCGAGAAACGTCGAAGCTCGATGATAACGACGTAGTGGCGCGTAGGTTGACAGGCACGCAGCCAAGTAGCCGAGCCACCGCCTGGTAATGCATCGCCGTGTTACCCACGGGGCCCGAGCACGACGAATAGAGAGGAGAGACGTGGCGGATACGTCGACGATGCGTATAACGGGGAACATGATTAGCGGCTGGTTTCCTCGGCGGCGCGAGAAACGCGGACCACCCCCGTAGAGGCGCATACGCGCCGTCCCGGACGGCACGTAACGCCTCGGTACTACTCGCTACGTACCGGCGCGCGGATTCATAAGGTAGGCTACCTTACGGCCGGGGTGTCGCACTTCCGTCGTATCTCATCTTCGTATCGCTCCTCGCGCCTCTCCGTGTCGGGCGACAAGAAGCGATGGAAGTAGGCGAAGCGCTGCTTCGCAGTGTTAACCCGTGCGAGTCCTCGACGTCTTTCGTCAGAGGGGGAGAGAGAGAGAGAGAGAGAGAGAGAGAGAGAGAGAGAGCTCATAACGGTGCGAGGAAATCTATTGTGCTAATGACGGCGAAAGGAACGCGCATTCCCGCGCATCGATTTATCTCGGCTCGATTATCTGTCCGGGCTCGCAAGAGGCGGCAAGAGCGCGTTCGCGCGGTCGCGCGGTGGAAGGTGTCGCGGAAAAATTCGCTCATGCGCGGCGATACATCAGCGTCCGTGTAAGTGCGTGTAAGCACGTCGCTTTCGGTGCGTCGACCCGGCGACGATTAATCGGAGAATGAGTGAGCCGCTAGATCCGCCAAAGTGAGATCTCAAGCGCGACAATGGGGCTCTCCCCCGGCGCGGTCAGGCGTAGCCCTGTGTGTGTGTGTGTGTGTGTGTGTGTATGTATGTTGCGGTCGACCCGCTGCTGCAAATGCGAATTAATGAGGCGCATACGTCTTAGCGAGACATTACGGGTTGATCTAAACTCGATAAGGGCGAGCCCATATCTCCTCGTCGCGGTGTGCGCGCGCGCGCGCGCGGCCCACAATGAGATACGCGGACGTACGAACGCGGCGCGGCCGGCGCATTAATTTATTAAGGCCCCCTTGTGAGCGCGAAGGGACTCGTTATACTTTCGTCTGTAATATTCTCGGCCGTCGCGGCCGATGCTTATCGGGCCGAGCGTAACAGATCCTCCATATTCCCGCGCGTTTGCCCGGCTAACGTTGATAAAGGCCGACCGAAAGATTTACGGCTTTTCCTGGTCATTAGACGGCGGTGCCGTTAAAATCGCACCAAGTTCGCCGTTGCGCCGAGGGCGCGAGCGCGGCGGGGGCGGGAGGGGGGGAGAGTGGGAGGAGGTGTCGAGGTGCGGTATCGAGCGGTATCGAGACATGAGAGCGAGTCGCGCCGTTGACGCTTCAAGAACGAGACGCGCACGTACCATCTGCCATCTGCGTCGATTTATGTGCCGGCGTGATTTGTGCCCGCCGTCCCCAAAGTGCTAACGATCTCCGACATACCGGCATACTTTCGAGTGGTCAAGAGCGATTCCAACTGATATTCGTAGACGGCCGAGGCAGATCCGATATCATCGGGAGGCTCGGCGCTTACCACTCCTGTACGTCATTTGTCTCGGGCTCTTTTACGCCCCCGTCTCATACCGTTCTACGTACCGGGTGAAACCTTCCCGTAAATCTACCTGACCGTAAAAAATCGGGTATATCAAGTCGTGCGTGCGTTCCGCTCGCGTAACGGATCCCTACGAGCCGCTTTCCTCCCGTTCTTCTCTTTCCTCGACCGCCCCCAGATTCGCTCCAGATCGACCGACGCTGACGGCGCGTTCCTTCGCCGCTTCCTCCAGCGATACCGATTTTCAGCTCGGACGAATTCACGAGTCACTAGGTAGAGTGACTCCGCTGCTACCACAGGTGACATTTTTCCGCTGGCACACGAGAGGGCTACCTCTCACGGCCGCTCGCTCGGGTCACTCGGTGGTGCGCAACGACGCCATAAAGTACATGCCTTCGCGAGTATCGCGGGGGCGATACACGGTGTCCGCTTTCGATGCCCGATTCGACGCACCGGCGACGGTGCGTCGAGCCGAGGAGTCGCGACGGAAATCCTCGGGACACCGGGTAGCCTCTCCGGGGAGTAGGGTTACAGCGCGTACCCGTGGCCGAGACCACCCACGGATTGAATCGATCAGCAACTGATACCCCCGAAGACGCGAACCGAGAGGGAGAGAAAGAGAGAGGAAGACGGAGATGGGACGGGAGCGAGTGAAAGGGAAGGAGGAAGAGAGAGAGAGAGAGAGAGAGAAAAGGACGGGTAAGAGACAGAGGAGAAAGAGAGGCGAAGACCTGAAAGAGGACTTACAGGTGTAGCAGGGCTGCCTGTGCGCCCGCGGGACGCGCCTCAATTCACGATAACGGCTACGGAACGGGTGCTGCGCGAGCTTCGGGACCTATCGCGCAGGAGCTTTTGAGAGTCGATCTTATCGCGTCGGAGACTTACGGCTACGGCGGTTCCGACCGGGAAACAAATCACGCGATCGGCCCTCGACGAGGGGATCGGCGAAATGCTCCGGACTGCCGAAATTTTCAGCGTGATACTCGCGTCGCACTCTGAGTTCGTTCGTTCCCGGAAGCGCGGTCGTACCTAGCAATGTGTCCGGTCGATTGAACGATTCAATCCGTCGATACACGGACATCGTCGAGGAGACGAGCCGAATCTGTCGCAAGGCCGCCAAATCGCCGCGCTTGGGGCGCCGCGCCGTGGCGAGTCCTCGTCGCCGCCGTCGTCCTGCGGTGCCCGACGCTCGTGAGAGGTCGGGCGATATCGTAAATTCCGGCAATTATCCCTAATTAATAAGTATCCAGTTAACCGGAGGGGGTTATGCGGGCGCGATCGAGCGGGCGCGCGTATTTAATGGCGGGGCTGCGGGAAATTTAGATGAGGGTTCCGAGTCTCCCGCTCAGCGCGCACCGTAAAGCACGCTCTTTATTGGTGAAGCGGCGAAACGCGTGATTCGACCGGCACTTTCATTACCGTCTTTCTAATTGCCCGCCGTTTAGGTAAACGTATACAAGCATCGTAATCCGGAGCTCGTCGTTCGCTCGCCCGCGAGATCTCGCGTCACCGCGAGTCGCTCGTCCGTGTCTCCTGGAACGTCCGCGCGCGCGCGCGCGCGCGCGCGGCCGCGGGAATCTCAACGGAAGAAAATAAACCCGAGCGCGCTTAAACGCTCCTGGCACCTCTCGCGATCTGATGCGTGCACGCGCGCCTCCGTGCACACAGAGCAGCTCGTGCTTCGTGCTTCATCAGGCCGCGAATCGCTCCTCTTCGCTTGCATGCACCACCGTCGTCGCGCGCTTCTAACGTAACTTCTATAAACGTAACCCTTGTAGCGTAACTTGGCGCGTCTTACGCCAAACTAGAATGAATTTTCCGTTGCGCGATATTGACGCGAAACGGAAAGGTGTACGATGCTATGACTACGACCTAAAATAAATGAAGAGTCACGTGTTGCCCACGCCCAGATTACGATCTTGGCTGAGAGACGACGAAATCTCGAATTCTGGGGAATGCGGAGGTACGTCTGGCTCGCCGTTTAGCACGATTAACACCGTCTCAACGGTGACATTGTCCGCCCTCGGATGAGCAAACACACCCGTTTCCACGGAATCGTCGAAATTACCGGCGATTCTCTTCGTTTTCACGTCCGAAATCCACAACGAGCGACCGCGCCGCGCGTTGTGTTCCTCCCCGCCGCCGCCGCCGCCGCCGCCGCACGAGTGGCGAGAAGCACCGGGGCTCCTTGACGCGGCTCATTGAAATTCAAATGTCAATCTCGAGAGGTACGAGCACATACGAGCCGAACGTGGCGAGAAAGAAAGAGGAAGAGAGAGAGAGAGAGAGAGAGAGAGAGAGAAAGAGAGAGGGTGAAGAGGTGGAAGGAGGCCGCGGAGCGGAGGCGGTGGCGGAGTGAATGCGGAGTGCTTGTCGTGTCGCTCTCGCGATGTCGAAAACGGTCGCCGGATCGCGCCCATGTTTGCTCTCGAATTCTGTTCGGTGGACGAGTATCTCAAGCTCCAAGGCTGCGCCTCCTCCGTCGGTCCTGTGTCGGTGTTGTTTTATAGTCGTGCTCGAGCGCACGCTGGACAGAGACAAAAACGTCTCGGTTCCGGGGCAGATCGGCCCCAATGTCGCGGCCATTGTGACCTCCGCGGCCGGCACTGTCTTGCGAGGCGTCGCGCCGCCGAAGGTGAAACGACTAGAGGCTGTAAAAATACGTTTGCTCAAGGAAGCAGCAAGTAGGAGTGCTCATTATACACATCGGCGGAGCTGACAGTCGAGGTGCGGACGCGGGCGCGCGATTAGCCTCCTCTGATTAGAGAGAATTTAAGAGTCGAAAGAAATGGTAAATACGTAGCTGTTTGATGAGGCCAGAGTGTGGAGGGGCGTGGAGGGATCTCCTTCGCTCGATGACGCTGAAGAAACTGATTAGCTCAGTTAGAAATTTCGGTATCCATTTTGAAGTGCCGTCTCCTCCTCGTATGGAAAAGTGGCACGCGCTGGGGACTCGAGAGCGAGAGAAGCGAATCTCTCGCTGCGAGAGCGAAAGCTCTTCCTACCGCCCGCTCCTTGTAATTTACGCGCCTAATTAAAGTCCTGTTAACGACCGTGAATAGAATCCGCGACGGGGAATCCGCGAGGGGGAGAGAAATCTCCCGTCGCCGCGAGGCGGCGAGACACCCTTCTCGTCTCGTGGTTGGCCATCGAGCGTAATTAAAATTCTTGGCGAAAAAATCGATAAAGCCCCTATCGGTGGGCCGTCGCTCGATAATAACGCGCTGCTTTATCGCTATCGGCTGCGAGCGCAGCCGCCGGCCGCAAAGGCGGCGAAACAGTTAACCCGTGAAATACTCGACGTGCGGCGCGACGCGGATTTTGATTTACGCGCGCGTTAATTCTCGAGGCCGAGAGGGAAACTACCGAGAGGAAAAGTATCGCGCCGGTCGCCGACAGCTTGTTATTTGGAGGGAGAATCCGAAAGTGCGTAATAATGCCGCGACGGCGCGAAGCCAGGCGATTGCATCGCCGCGACGGGTGGAGAACGCGCTGACGGATTTACGATTCGCGCTAGTCTCCTCGCTGACAACTTTTTTCTCTCCAAGCTCGGTCGTTCGCTCGACCCGAATAAGCTTCGCTCGAGCGAGGCGGCGATCGCGAGAGTTACAGTTTCCTCCGTTTCCAAGACGTGAGTTGTGCGAGGATCAATATCTATCTCACTCATCGCAATGGTTCACGCGATATTGCGAGTTCTCTCTGATGCATCGTGTCGTTCGGGAAACACGCACGAGCGCGTATCGCTTAAAAATCGCGCGTAAAGCATCGCGACGATTGCTGCCGAACGACCGAGCCTCGCGACCGGAGAGAAAAGAAAAAGAACCAAGTTTTCAGGAGGCCTCCAGGAGGCTCATTTTTCCCGCGGCGTCGGTGGCCGAGCGAGAGCTCGTATCGGGCCCTACTTGCGCGCGCGTCTATAAATCCGGCGTCGCCGCGAGGACGAAGGACGAACCGTTCCTCGCGTACGCGAATAATAAAGCGTCCGGCGTAATATTTCAAGATGGCGCGCTATGTGCTCGGTAGATAGCGCAGCTCGATATTATTTAGCGTCCTGGGGTCGCACCCACTTAACCCCATCCCGCGGGCGAGTGAGCGAGCGAGCGAGCGCGCAAAAAGGGCGCCCACAAAGACAGAGAATAAGTTACCTTAGTCCGCGCGAAAGGACGCGCCACGGCTGTGCATTCCCGCCGTGCGCATCGCACGGGCCCCGGCGCGCGAGGCTTTAACGGCAGCGCATCGGTCGCGCCGCGGTACGCGGAGGGTCCTTATCGTGTCCCGGGCCCCGGACGTGCCGCCTTATTAATGGTCGCGTTTCGCGGACGAGAATCCGCGGCAGCGAACACTGCGGCGCGACTCCGCGAAATCGAGCCGCGACGCTCCCGGCCGTTACCCTATCAATTATTTAGCGCTTTTTCGCAGCGTCGGATCGGACGTGGTCGGTGGGACGTGGTAAAGGCGTCAACATGTACGTTTAAGGAGGTGCGTTCAAGAAGAAGGGGAGAGTGAAAAAAGGATTTGTAAAAGCATGGAGGAGCGCGGCGACAGTGAGGGAAGACGACGCGTTCTGTGTCGCGCATTAATTTCCCCGGTGTCCCACGCGCTAATCGCGTCCGCATCTCCTCTTCCCGAGATGTCCTCCTTTTTCACGCCTCTCGCACGCGAGCGGGACGCGCGGATTTCGACAGATAAAATATTTCTCGCTCGTCATAGACGTTCCTTATCGTAGATACGGCACCACTTTATTAATGACCGCGCGCGCGCGCGCGCGCGAGCGAGCGAGCGAGCGAGTCTCCTCGAAAGCGGCAGTATCCGCGCCTACGCGGTAACTTTCGATCGTGAAACTTTCGATGACGCGACCGTGCGCGTCGTTAAACATACTGCTAATACTAAAAAATCACGCAAGATGATATATGCCCATCGTGGCTTCGATGAGTATCTTATGTATCGTGATCGATCACGAGTCTTGCGCGGGTCCTTCGAGATTTCCGCATTCTTCCGTTCCTCGTTTTCGTCGTGTATTAGCGGCAGAAACGGGTGTCAGCCCGTTGGAGTCTCTGGACGAATGACAATCGACTAAAGTACCGAGTGATATCAGCTCTGATTGAGCGCGGGACACACTAATTTGGTAAATCAAAGAGATGTATTTTGTCTCATTAAGTCGACGTTACGATCAAGTGGGAAATTATACGGACGCGTTTCGTTAGCTGCCGCCGCCGCCGCCGCCGCCGCCGCCGCCGCCGCCGCCGTCGCTGCCGCCGTCGCTGCCGTTGTCACCGCCGCCGGGATGGAATGTTCATAAATATTCATCGAAGTAAAATCCCCTAAAAATAATTTGGAAACACAGAATTCACGAGACTGGGAGCCCTCGAACGCAAATAAATCGTTAGATTTACGCTGAAATGTGCGTCTGTATGTTCACGTACGTAATACCCGTAGCCTCTTTGATTACATTCGGGTTGGGTATGCTTGTTCGACATTGATGGAGTGTAGTTGATTGTTCCGGCAAAATTGCTTAGTAATAGGAGTGAATTAAAAATTGTGCCCTCGTCGTCGTCGTCGTCGTCGCCGCCGTCGAGTCGCGCAATTTCGACGAGAGATCTTCTGGTAAATTATTGCTACTGCACTCAATTATTTTTATGATTCTCGCTCACACGCGGAACTCAACTCGGCCGCGTTGAATAATCAGAAGCGTTTCACGTAATCCGACCGAAATTCGACAAACGAAGCGGTCGTCTCCTAAATTCCAGACATCGCATATTCAGAGAGATCGAACACGCACGCACGCACGCACGCACGCACGAAAGCCAAATGATTTTTCGTGCGCGCGATACACGGGCGCCTCGGGGCCTATTTTATGCTAGAGCATGCAAATGTCGCCAATAAAATTTGACTAAGCGCGAATATCGCCACCATAACGGCCGTTAATTTTTCTGTCCGAATCGCGGGCTACGGAGTCACGTTTTGGACGGTGAGTAATAGGTTTATACGAATGTTTTCGGCGAAACCAGTTGACCAGCCTTTATTAACTGCGCTTGCGTTACGAACGATCACGGGCTCTTCGAGCGTATTATAATTATTGCCGGCTCGATGTGTTTCTTATCCGCGACGCTTCGACATGGCCGACCGCCGATCGGCAAAGACCGATGATAATTTTATGCGAGGCGCGATAGCGCACGGCACCCATCCCATTTTTAAACGCCTACACGTGTGTTGCAAGCTCCCTTGGCGTAGAACAACGGCTACTTTCGGGCGAAATCTTGATGAGCCACTTCCACGGTTCCGCCCCAATTGGAATCGAAACGTCCCATCATATATTTCGCCAATATTAGAAATCCTCGCAAAGAGGACGAGAGGGAAGGGGGACGGAGACGGGGAGGGGGGGAAGGGAGAAAATTGAATTTCTTGCCTCAAGGCACTTCGATTTATTATCGTGTAAAAAAATATTTAGATTACGCGATAATTTCTCTCGAGATACCGTACCGTCGCGTTTTGTGGCATTTTTTTTTTTTTCACAAATTTTGCAAGTGAAATCGGCTTTGAAATCGGCAAGTGAAATCAATTTATAGTCTCGGATTTGATTAATGACACAATAAATATCGCGTTTTACAAACAATATTTACCATATGTGTATGCACATCTGCATTGTTATTTAAATCCAGTAAAGAATTTATGGAACCAACCTTAGCAGTGGAGTAGCATAGTTTTTGCGACATGTGACTTGTAAAAAGACCCGCATTTTGTAGAAATAAATTCAGCCTGACGCGATTCTCATCCGGGTGTAATACTCTGGATGTTTACGACTAATCGTAAAGACCAGGTCTCTGAATTTTTCCGAAGATTCTCGATTTTACGAGACACAGAAAAAACAATGTTGCGTAATGCAACTAAAGAACCTTAACGGCTTGCTCGAACATCTCTCTGATGGTCTCGCAATCATCCCCCTGAATTTAGCCAACACATTCGCGAGAACATTGTTTCTTTACCAGCACCGTGGCGACACGAGACGAAAGAAAAAGAAAGAGAGAGAGAGAGAGAGAGAGGGAAAGAGGGAGAGAGAGAGAGAGAGAGAGAGGGAAAGAGGGAGAGAGAGAGAGAGAGAGAGAGAGAGAGAGATTCATGGCGACATTCTGTCTCGGGCGACGACGGCGACCGCGATCGGCGTCCAACGACAAACCACCTAACGCAGGAACGCGTGACGCCGAATCGCCCATTAGAGGAGAGTGTCTCGGGACGCATCCCTTTCTCATACACCGGCGATATTGGGTTTACGTCCACTCAAGGATCCTCTTACGACGATGCGTGCGCAACGTACCCAATTAGCGGGGCCGCAAGAGGAGCGACTTCTCCCTTTCTTCCTCGTCTTCGTTTCTTCCGCCTCCTCTACTTCCCGCGCTCCCACCGTACACTTAGGGTCAAACGCTCGTAAACGTCCGGCGAAACTCTCGACTCGACCGGACTCGCTCGGCTCGACTCGACTCGTCTTGACTCGGAGAATCGAGTCGGCTCGACTCGACTCGACTCGACTCGACTCGACTCGACTCGACTCGACGTCGACCCTACCCCCGGAGGAGCACCGCCGTTCCAGCACATCTATGAAAAACGTATTATGAATTTCCCGACGGCCAATCGGAGGGAGCACAGACGCACTCGCTCGCTGACCCCGGATTGTCAACCTCATGCGCCCTCTCCTCTCGTCTTCGTTTCCTTCCTCTCTCGCCAATCTATCTGCATCACCACCTCCTCTTTCTCCCCCCCTCTCTCTCTCTCTCTCTCTCTCTCTCTCTCTCTCTCTTCTATCTCCTCGTCGTCCTCCGCGTCTCCTCTCGCGACCGGCTTTCTCTCCTCCTTTTTCTCTCATTCTCTTTCTATCTCACGCGTGCTTGGCCAAGCCCACAGGCCACAGGTGTAGTAAACCTCTTTACCTCACGCACTCGCGCGTAATGGTCCCTCTTACACTCGTGCCGCGCATCTGCCGACCTTATAGTGTGTATCGTGCTACCTCGCCAGCCGCGACCCGCGTTTACTTCTTCTTCGTCGTCGTCGTCGTCGTCTTTGTCTTCTTACCGTCTTTTGACTTCTTCTTCTTGTTCCTCTTCTTCTTCTTCTTCTTCTTCTTCTTCTTCTTCTCCTTCTTCTTCTTCTTCTTCTCCTTCTTCTTCTTCTTCGTTGCCGACCTCTTCTTCCGAGTCTTCCTTCTCACGGGTCCTCCGACTACCTACCTTCCTACCTACCTACCTACCTATCTACCTGGCACATGTGATCTGGACACTCTCACGAGCGCGCGGCGCACTCTATTGTCCTCGTGCTAAAAATTCCCCGTCGTTCATTGAGACCCTCTCACGGTTCGCAGCGACGGCGAAGGATGACGCGTTATAACGTCGTCGCCACGTCGTCGAGGTGGTCGATATGGCCTCTCGATGGATGTATACATCAACACAGCGCGCCCTGTTCGCTCCTTCGGGTATAAGCGGCAGTCGTTGGTTGGTCGTCAGTTGTCAACCGAGGTGAACAGTGTGCTCAAGGCTGACACTTTCGCGCGCCGACGGCCGACTATCAGTCGGCGACGTCGCCGTGTCCTTCAACGGCCGTGACACCGCTCGGCCATTAGACCGAGCACGCGAGGGCGAGTAGAAATCAGCAGGGAATTTCATCAAGACGAATGTTACGGATATGCTCAGCCGCGCCCAACGACGGAGCGACGACCGAGCGATGAAGATACACCTCGGGCGAGATTTGCCGCATAGTTCGCGCGCGCGCACAGTTGAGAAAATACGTATATTCCACCGTGACTCTCCTCCCGTTATAAATGACCCTGCCCCCCTCCCACAAGTCCTGAGCGAGGACTCGACGGTGTGTGTCCATCGGTCGTCGGAAATTAAAAGAATCCGCGATTCTCTTCTTCAGTCTTTGATTCAGCTCTAATGGATTAATCATCATTTCGTCGTTGCCGCGCAAGTCGTCTCGGTAAATGCAGGAGGCAAGCAATCGGCACGAGACAGACAACTCCCGCTCCAAAGAAATCGTGCCAAAAAACAGGCGCAGTTGTCGGACGCGCGATGGCACTCTGCCGGAAATCAAGGCGAAGCTGATTGCCCGCCGGACCCCATCAAGATTGTCCTCAGCATCCGCGCATTAATCAGCGTCGCGAACTACAACTGCGGTCCCCGGCGAGTGGCCGGCGCGGCGCGGCGCGGCGCGGCGCGGCGGCAGGAAAGGACGGGGACGCGACGTGACACGGCCGTGGCGCGAGGTTCACGCGCGGCGCAGAAAAATTCAAGATCGCCGAGAGAAGATCCTATTCTTGGCTCGCGAGTGTCCACCACCATTCACGAGCGGGGGCCTTCGCCCCGTCAATGAACAAGCAACCGGTCCTCCTCTTCCGGGCTCTCTCCTTCGTCGCTCCGTCCCTCCTTCCCGCCTTCTTTCCCCCTCTGTCTGTCTGTCTGTCTCTCTGTCTGTCGGTCCGTCCGTCTGTCTGTCTATTTCTCGCTCCCTTCCGGTTACCGGCATTTTTTCGTCCCTCACTCTCTTTCAATCGCTCTTGTAACAGACAGGAAGAGAGAGAGAGAGAGAGAGAGAGAGACTAAGAGAGTTTATTAATTTATGACAAGATGGTCGTGCTATACGGTTTCCTCGTCGAGATTTACGTAACTCATCTAGGAGGCGCGAGAGACGCCAAGGAGAGAAAAAAGGACATTGGCAAATATACATACACACTGACACACACACACACACACACACACACACACACACACACACATACATACAGCACTCACGACGTGGGAGAGAGAGACGTCTCGAGGAATCTCCCCTCCCCCCTCTCTCTCGCGGGGATCGAACGGTTCTGCGGAGTGCCGAGCACAAAAATCGGGCGTCCCTCTTTCTCCCGCGCGATGAGACGGTCGCGCGATGACGTGGTCAGAATTTTTAGACGTCCAGGGACATGGCATGACCTCGAGACGAGGCCTATTTTGAAACGCAGTGCGGTAACACCCCGGTTACTCGAGCGGATGCGAATAGGACCCCGTCCGTCCGCTGGAATATCGGTTGTTCGCCGCCGTTGCCGACAATAAAACGACGGCTCGTCGCGCGATAAAGGATATATCAAGGTGGCGCGCACGTGAGAGAAAGAGAGGAGGAGGAGGAGAAGGAGCTGTCGTGCTCTCGCGCGAGACGAGTCCAAATTTCAAGGTGGAGAAAGGTACCTGTGCGCACTCCACCGAGGATGATCACACGGCGATCCTCCATTTGTCAAAGTCGGAAGTTGTGAGTGACGTCTTCGGGAACATCGATATCGGCAAGGGGAGCGCGTGGAAAAGAATTGCGTGCAAACGGAATGAGCAGCGCGCGATCCGACGCGGCGAAGGGAGCTCGGCGCAAAAAAAAAAGTCCGAGCGCAGAAATTGACCCTGCTTTTAAGGACGACGGAATAACGGATGTGACCCCCTCGCGTGTGTCACGTTCGACAAGGTGTCAGAATGATTAAACGATCGAATTCCTCGGCAGCGTCCGCCTGATAGACGTGATTAATGGCTTCTCGCGTACACTTAGCGCGCTTTTCGATGTTACAAGAATGCGACTGATCGACGATACCAATCGCCTGTGTGACTTTTCACGACTTACACTTGACGGTACGACGCGCCTTATCGTCATGACAAATTCCGGCTATACATGTCGTGATACGAGACGCGCACGTTGCTCGGTCCGGTGCCAAGCCGGCGTGATAACTCTTCGTCTCCCCTTCTTTTTCTTCGTCTCGGCTGTCGGATCGGTTATGAGGTGAGGTCCTGCCACCTCGAGTTTGTCGAACGTAAATTGACGAAAGCGGGGAACATTCCGAACATTTTTCCGCGGTCAAAAATGCAAGTCGCTCTAAGCAACCCGAGTTCATACGTATCTCGCGACAACGCGATAACGCGACGCGCCTCGTCCCGGGGGAATTTCAAATGGCTACGTGCGCGCGATATTACGTCTTGTCACACTTTTTCTCGGCGTATGCCTGCCTGCCCCCTCGGAAACCTGAATCAGGGACCCGACAGGAAACCGCGCGGCGCGATGGTGGACATCGAGTGGCCTCTCTCGTTCCACCTAAGTCAACAAGCGGACACGACGGTATTTTACCGTCGCGGGGTTACGGGTGTAACCGCGCGTAGAACACGCGCATGCAGGTGCACACGCAGGTGAACACCTCTCGCCGAGACCACCGCCGCCACCGCCGCCGCCGCCGCCGCCGCCGCCGCCGCCGCCGCGGACACCGTCACTCGCGTGAGCACGTTTCTTCGTGAGTTTCCCCGCGAATTTTCTCGGCCGCGTCGAGAAAGCCTCGCGGAGCGATCGAAACGCGGAAACGCTCGAGTAGCAGCTACCATTGGACCACCTCCGTCGGCGAGACTCGCTCGTGGTATGCCACGCAGAGGAAATCTCCGACGATAGCTCGACCCGCCTTGCGGAACGTTATTAAATGCGTAATGATAATAATTGCGAACACACGCGCGCAACACACGATCGCGCGAATCATTGCGTTATTTAATATCGCGTATAACAGTGATTCGGTGCCGTAATCACCAGCACCGATGAAAGGCTCGGCTGAATGCCGGAATCGGGGTGGGAATAAAAGCGCTCGTTCAATTAGAAGTAGCCGCATTCGCATTGTGCGAGTTGTTATCGCGGCCAAGCGGCCGGCCGATTATATCGCGTTGGGAACGGTGAAGTGCGTGAGGACTGCGCGCAGAAGTGTAACGGGGACCAAGTCATGATTAAAATTGTATCTTCGGTAATGCGCGAAAACGCGCGCACATAGTAGACGACGGTCCAGCCCGGAGATCGCGCGTGTAGCATCGGAGACGACCGCGTCAAGTAATTCACGAATTCTATACTAATTGTCGCGCGCTGACGAGAAACGCGAGCCGTCCGGCTTTTTGCTGGAGATATGCGAAAACATGCTCGCAATATGTACCGAGATGTTATTTGAGAGCTCTAGCTCGTGGAAGGCCATTTCGTTCCCGAGGATATTGACAGAGAACTCTTGTCTCGGGGCTCGCGCGCGGCAAACTTTACACGATTTTGAGAAGCTGCGCGCGCTCTGCGCTCTTGCACAACTCGCGTCGTGTCGCCAGACTCATTACGTCCTAGTCTAACTTTGGAGATATCCTTTGCGAGTACTCGCGAGCCTGCGCCGGCTGCGCATAAATTAAGCAGGTATTCATACACACGCGCCTACACAGTGTGGAATTTTGTGAAATTCGAGACTTCCGAACGCCCCGAACGTGTACGGTTGGCAGTAACGCGCTCCACCTCAAGTGTGAATGCGGATTTTAAGAGATCGTGCTTGACGACTGAAGAAAAAAAGGAAATATTTCTCTCCTTATTACTCCTTTGCGCAATTTTCTCCCTTTGCATAATTCTTGGCGATTTATATTGGTTTCTGTAACACCGCAAAGGCATGGCGTCGTTTGTTGATAAACCCCGCTAATAATACCGTAACGGTTAAAGATGCATTAAGATATTCATCAAAGAGGCTACGGAGGCGGAAACCTTTCAAGACAGGTGAAAACTTTCCTATACGACGAAACTCCGCGGACGAATCGTGTCGCGAAACGTGAGTACGGTCGTGATTTCTCTCTCTCCCTCCCCCCTCTCTCTCTCTCTCTCTTTCTCTCTCTCTCTCTCTCTCTTCGTGAATCGCGGCACGAACGAGCTTCGCCGCGGCGGATCCTCCCGCGGCGAGAGACGCGGATATTCATAAATTATCGGAACCGCGACGCGACACGACGCGGCGCGAAACCACCTTGATTTCGTGGAGCAACGTAATTAGCAATAAAACTTCCGCGCAAGTACGCACTTCCTGGTACGCGCGCTCCTCGTCAAGCGGCCCGTTTCGCGCGTCTTCTTCTTGGCGAAACTTTTTTCACGCGCGCGCGCGCGCGCGCGCGGCTGACCCGGTCAGGCGACCTTAGGAAGAGAAACCTTACGATCGATATACTCGCGTGTTTATATATTGCTGAACTTTTAAGAAAATTTATTGTCAAGCGTTTTCGACGTCCCCGGCGAGGGGGGAATCGCATCATTCTTGCCGAGCGAGCGAGCGAGCGAGCGGGCGAATCGAACGTCGCGCCGCTTCGGCGTGAAACTATCGGGAAAACGTGTTTCGCGTAGTATATCAAACCGGACAAATTTATTGCTAGATAAATAACATCGGTGGTACGATGATACGCGTCCGTACATGCGCGCGCGCATGTATAATATTATAATACGCGGGGTCACACACATACATACATGTAGACGCGCGCGTTCATCGCAATTGAGGAATGTGAGAGACGCGCGAGAGACGAAAGTAATGGAATACCGTCTCGCGTTCGTAGACGTGCATGTGCCCGCGCAACGATGTGCGGGAGATCGAAGATCGATGGAGGGATTTAATGAACGACGATCAAGGTGTCACATTCAGGTATACAATATTTTTTTATTCCACCTCGCGCTCTCCCTCTCTCTCTCTCTCTCTCTCTCTCTCTCCCTCGCTCTCGCTCTCGGACATTCGAGACACTCCAACGACGCTCGTTCTGCGCGCGTATCGCTCGATCATATCGACTACCGCGTCTCCCTCTCCCCGTGTCCCCTCTTGTTTTGTACTTGAGCGCAATCGCGATCTCGGCCGCGAAGAACGAAACTGCGAGCGTTTCGGAGCGTTTCTCACACGTGCTTGCTTGCCATGCATGCCCGAGAAACAGGATCCTCGAGAAAAGATATAAGTTACGCTACGGGTACTTGGAATTCGCGAAATCACAATTTATCCCGTCCACGACGCGTCACCCTCGTCCGGCCTGCTGAGCGTCTCGCTGCGGCGCGGCGCGGCGCGGCGCGGCGAGAGTTCTCGGCGGACCGGCGCGATGAGCGCGCGGAATCGAAGAGCGCAGACCGCGAACGCATTCCGGCGAACGGGCGTTCGCGATGGTGCGCGCCGAGCGCTGCTCTCTCACTGGCCATCGAACGTTGCGGTTACATATATCGTTTAACGTTAAACTGTCACGCCTGCTTTGACACCGCGGCGCGACGCGGCGCTCTGGGAAGCGCCGCTTATAATAAGGCACAATCGTTCGTCGTACGTCGCCCCGACAGGGTGAAGAACACACGTATCGCGCGAACCGATGACCCCGCCTCGCCTCGCGTCGACGTGCATCTGCCTGCCGAGGTACGACCGGGCCAAAGGGCCGTGTGTCCGGCTGATACCGAGCGGCTTGAGCAATTTTCATCGATCGGGACACGGTCGCCGATCGTAAAGCCGTTTATGCCGGCTGGCTATGCGCGGCACTTCTTCTTCTTCTTCTTCTTCTTCTTCTTCTTCTTCTTCTCCTCCTCCTCCTCCTCCTCTCCCTCCTCCTCCTCCTCCTGCTCCTCCTGCTCCTCCTTCCTCATCTCCTTCTTCTTCCTCTGCTGCTTCTTCTTTTGCTTCTTCTTCTCCTTCGTCCTCAGCGTCGGGCGAGTCGCGTTCCCCGCCTCTTCCTCCTCTCACTTTTCCTCGTGTCATTCCGACCTAGACGTATTCGGCTACTCTTCTCCTCTCCCTTGCGCCTCGTCTTTTGACATCTTTGACACTTTGCCGTGATTCTCGCGCCCGCCGCGTCATTGCGATATGTAACTGTACCTCCGCTCCTCCTCTTCTTCTGCCCCTCTGCTTTTTCCTCTCCCTCTCCTCGCATTTTCTTTCTCCCGCCTTCCTCGTTCTTTCATCATCTCTTTCCCCATCTCAGTCAGCTTCTTCCTTCGAGCGTCCACTGCTCCTCCCGCCGCGGCGCGGCAGCTTTCCCGGTGCAGCAGCTTTCGCGACGCGACGATTTGCTCGGGACGGCCTGGAACGTCCGAGCCGGTCGAGTTCCTATCGAGCACCTTCGTCGGGTGTCCGTGGTCATGTCTTCCGAGTCAGGTCCAACGGCGGCCCGGTATCCTGCAGGAGCTCGTTGTCTTCGCTGTCGCTCGACTTGTCCTCCTCCTCTGTGCTGCCGGCGTCCGCTTCTTGGCCGTCCGTTCGCACGTCCTTCATGCTGAGGTCCATCGGCTCCTCTTGCTCCGGTCCGAGGGATCGCAAGAACGCCAAACTCTTGTCGTACGTAACCTCGACCGATGCCCCCCTCGGGCAACCTCGCTCGGCCGCTTCGCGGCCGGGCTCGCGACACTCGCGGTTCTCTTCGCTCCTCTTGGGCGACGGGGTCGAGCGCGGGGTCACGCTCTCGCTGGACGAGCTGGACAGACTGGTCACCATCTGCGGCGGACTCACCTGGTTCACGTAAGGTACGATGAAGCGCTGTTGGAACGGGAAGAACGGCGCGTTCAGCAGCTGCATGTGCGTGAGCGCCGGGTGGAAGAGCGGCGGGCCTCTCCACATAGGGAACCTCGAGACCTCGGGCCTGAGGAGCTCGTGCGGGGCCCGCGCGAGGTCGCCGGGCCTCAGGATCGGCTCTTGGCCGCTTCGCGGCGGCATCTCCGGCGATCGCAGCTGCATCGGGATGTCCTGCGGCCTGAGAGCGCCGCCGTCCTCCCTCTTGGGCAACCGGTCCGGGTGGTGGTGGTGGTGGTGGTGCAGATGATGATGGTAACTGTTGTTGGCCGTGGTGGTCGCCGTGGTGACGACGCTGACGATGCTGCTCGCGCTCGTGTTACTCGCGTTCTCGGCGTTGCTGTTGCTGTTATTGTTGTTCGCCGCGTCCAGCGAGCCGAAGGCCTTCTCGTAGGCAGACTTGGGGTCCTTGATCAGGCGTGTCTGCGCCTGATGCGACTGCTCCTGCAGCAGGCAGTGTATCTTGAACCAGTTGGAGCGGCGGCCGTAACGCGAGCCCGACTTCGACATGCCCACCATCAGGCACTTTCGCAAGCGACACGCCTTGCAGGCGGTGCGGTTCTTCTTGTTGATCACGCAGACGCCGCCGTTTTTGCACTCGGAGATGCTGCCCAGATTGTTGTAGGTGCGCCCGAAGAAAGACTGTGTAACAGAAAGCGAAAGAGCCGCGCATTGGTCAGTGGCAAGAGAGAGAGTCGACCGAGAGAGATCGGGCACCTTGGCGATTCGCCGTCAGGAAGCTCTCAAAATCGAACGCGCGTGAGACTCATCGCGGTAGAATCTCTCGATCAGTCTCCTCCTCGGAAACCTACGTCTATTCGGTCATCAGCGCTGAATGCCTGTCCGCTACGACAGGTAGAACCGGAAGTAGACATGAGACCGTTCCACGAGTCGCAATTAAAGCTCTAAACAACAGAGCCGTCTCGGAGCCGTCCCGACGCGCGCGTGCGCGCGCGCGCGCGCGCGCGCGGTAATTGTTCTCTTCTTTTGATTTAACGGTGAATTAACGGCGAGACGGATTTCGAGCAGCACGCTGGACTATCCCTGCGCCGCGGCTCGCGCATCACGTCGTCGGCGATGTAAGAGAGCCCGGGCTCTCTCACAAAAGACAACGCGACTCGATCGCTCTTTGTTCGTCCACGGCGCGGCTCTGCGCGATTTAAGTAATTTCAAGCGCGCGAGTGTCACACGTCGCGAGAAACGGGTAATGATCTCTCGTCTTCTTCCTCGTCGCTCCTCTCTCTCTCTCTCTCTCTCTCTCTCTCTCTCTCTCTCTCTCTCTCTCTCTCTCTCTCTCTCTCTCTCTCTCTCTATCTCTCTCTCTCTCTCTCTCTTCCTGTCCCTTTCCTCTCTTTTTCCATTTCGTCGTCGGTGAATAAACGATACGGATGAATAGCCGCGGAAGAATGGCGACGCGAAGAGATATACTGACCTTGCAGCCTTCGCACGTGAAGGCCCCGAAGTGAAAACCCGCGGCCGGCTCTCCGCAAACCCTGCAGAGCTGATTCATCTGCAACAAAAAGATGCGACATGTGGTTACGCACGGGGTCCCGAGGACGCGCAGAATGTGCCCGATGATCGCGCCTGATCCACGTACAATGTCTGCCAATCACGGAAGGGTTCCTCGAGTCCGACGCGCTCTCGAAACCCGAGGCCGGAACAACGAGAAGCACTATGATGCGTTACAATCATGAGACATGTACGCGTTGGATCCTCTCCCCCTCCCGCCCCTCTCTTTATCTGACTCTCAATATCATCCAATTATACTTTTTTCTAGGATATCGCATCGCGAAATTGACATCCCGCGATTCACTCGTCTACTTCGTCAATTTAGATAAAGCGATTTGAGCTTCGTTCCGCTTGATCAATATCCTCAAACGGTGAACAATCCATCCGTCGAGAATAAAATCGTTCCTCCTGCCTGACTTTCGCCGAATCCCGCGATCTAACGTCGCTCGGGAGAATCTCGAGAATTCCTGGATTCGAGCTCGCGTCGGGAAATGTCCGACTACAACCTGTCGTGGGACGCAGTCTTTGTGCGAAATCTCGCACGTCGATCCGCGCGGGTATTGCGCTCGCCAATCAGCGCACTCGCATCTGCTCCGTGGAGAAGATCCTCTCCGAGAGCGAACGGCACCAGCGCGAAGCTGCCATCCGACGATCGCGACGGCGGTGACGACGCGCTGCGGCGGAGGAAGAGGAAGAAAAAGAAAAGGGGAGAGAGAGAGAGAGAGAGAGAGAGAGAGAGAGAGAGAGAGAGAGAGAGAAAGAAAGAAAGAAAGAAAAAGCAGAACCCTTTCTTGCCGCGAGGATCGACGCGACGGCGGCTGCGGGGATTTCGTTGCGAGAGAGACCGCGTTCCTATTAAAACCTAGTTAGCCAGTCATTACCGGGCCGGCAAGCTCCTCCGCGGCTCTGGATGCTCGGCGACCGGCCGCCGAGCTGCGAGAAAGGCGAAGAAGAGAGGAGAGACGGCGGTGGCGGCGGCGGCGGCGGCGGCGGCATGTGTGTATGTGTGTGGCGTGAGCGTGCGGATTGTGTGTGGCGGGCAAAGAGCGAGGATGTGACTCGCACGGGCCCGATTCCCACACGAAAAGGGTGAACCGAGGTAACGGTCGGCCGCCGTTCTTTCGTAACGACGCGACGAGAAATTGATCGCGCGCGGAATGATCGCAGGTGATCGACGAGAGCTCGCCGCGCTCGCGCTCGTCGATGATCCGGGAGCGTCGCTCGAATTCGCCCGGCCGGCCGGCCGGCCGCCGAGAGGGACGCGTCGCTCGCTCGCTCGCTCGCTCGCTCGCTCGCTCGCGCGCGATTATTTGACGAGCGGCGGTTTTTACAGGCGGGCGCTTTTACACGCGATTAACATTTCGGTTCGTTGATGATGATGAATATCCGCGGCTAATAGTCTCGATGCTCGCTCCGAGCGTCTACGGATTTAGGCACCGCCGCGTGGTTACGGAATCGGGTCTGATTACAAAATGATTGCGCGAGCGAGCGCTCTCGCGATGGACGACGGAGCTTGCACGACGCGGCGATCTGAATCGCCGGGATATTTCGACAGCGAACCGAAAGTCGACGCGTTATTTATTGATCGCGCATGAATATCGGCTGCCGTCGAACGCGCAGTCGTGCCGCGAACGTGTCTTCTTCACGGCGCATCGGACGGAAGAAAGCGTCGGTCGATCTCTCTCTCTCTCTCTCTCTCTCTCTCAGAAATATATCGGCGCTTTTCCGTCTGCCGTCGACCACCGTGAACGTCAAACGGCGTGCAGGTACTCGAAAACGACTCTCGATCTCATTAACCCGCGAGCGTATGCGCCGCGGCCGCGGGCTGATGACTTCTCGCGGAAATCGCGGCAAGGAGCCTCGTCCGCAGGACGAGGAAGCGGGCAAAAAAGGTTAAACGTCCAACAGATGACGCGGCTATGTCACCTCGGTTCTAATCCCCGCGGCCGCAGACCGCTACGCATCGACACGGGGGACTAAATAACGCGCTCGCCAGCCAGCGAGCCGCGCTTCTTCTCGCGTTTGCGGATAATCTGCATCGCGCAGCGCACGGCCGATCCGCCGACCGACGGCCAAGCACGTCGGTCTGAATCCTTTTGGTCGTTAGGTCGCCCACCCGCGCGAGAATCTCATTTACAGACGCAGCCTGTCACCGCGCAAGCGCGCGACCATGAAGAACACGACGGTGGCGACGTGCGTCTCTCTTCGTCGTTTCTTCTTCTCCTCTCTCATATTTTTTCATATCGCGCAAACGAGCGTACGCGCCTTTTCCCTTTCGGCGATCTCGGCCGTTCCCCGAGCTCGGATCCCCGTTATTCCGCGATTGCGAGTCTCGGCGGGAATAATTCAGTCAGTGTGTAAATACCAATGAAGCGTGCGAGCGACGACTAGCGCAAATTCGCGCGACTGCTACGTACTTCCAACCCGATCAGTTTGCGAGAGAGACACTGTAATTTAATTGAATCGCGAAACCCATGATTAAACGCATTAAATGCCACAGAAATACCGTATTTGAATGATATAAAGAAAAGTCGTAATTCTCGTAGAGGCTACATGACAAGCGAATCTCTTTCTCTTTCTCTCTGTCTTTTCTTCCCCCTCTCTCACCCGGCAATTAACCCTCGACATTAATACAGGTTTTTACTACAAATGATCATCTTTTTTCATTTCCACCGTTGACCATGTAACTGCACGCATCGTTTGACGTAAAAGATATTATTAGTATCATCGTGTCGTCCTTGTTTGCGAAGAATCGGCTGATGCAGCCGATGTACTTTCGCCCTACGCGCGATAAATCGTAAACAGAATAAAACGATGAAAAACATGCGTGCGCAGCTCTCTTCTCAGCGCACGTTAAAAAATTTATGCACTTTTTTCACACTTGACGTTCGTCGGCAAAACGTTCCAGCGGTGATCGGGGGCAACTTCCGCGACAGCTCGAATCGAAGAAGCAGAGAGAGAAAGAAAAAAATGAGAGAACACAGGAGACTCACCACGTCGGTGTTGGCCGCTGCCGAGGTGATCGTCGACGTAGGCGTCCACCACCCTGAGGTGGCGGATGTCGTGTTGGCGATGATACCAACACCCGTCGCACCCGAGATGGTTCCGCTCCCTGACAATCCTGCCGGGCTCGACAAATCGCCCACGTCCATTCGACGCTCTTTAATCCCTCGGTGTCAGCCGTCCTGGCCTGTAAGCCGACCTGCCCTCTTTCCGCTTGAGGTAGCGAGCCAACATTTTGCACGCTTTTCCCGCGTTGCTCACGTGCTCACGTCACCGAGGTGTTTGTGCGACGCGCGATCCTCACTCGTTCCCCGCCTGAAACAAGCGGAACAGACCGAATGACTCTCGAGGGACTCTCGGTCGCTCTTCAGCGCGACGTTGCTCATAGCAATGAGCATAAAATAACCAGTTACACTCGGCGTATCGCCGATTCTGTAATGTTAGACCGCGCATGACGTTTCACCGAGGGTGGACCGAGCCTCTTCGGCGATCCAGAGACCAGAACCCCACACTCGGCGATTCGTTCGCGAGCGCATCGAGCAGGTATATACAAGCGCGCACAGAACCGAGCTGCCGTTGAATGTCGCCTGCTGCTGGAACCGCCGGCCGAATGTACAGTAACGGATATCTCCCGGGCCATTAACGCGGCGTTTTTACGGCGGACGAACGCGCGAACGCGAACGGCGGCGTATCGGCGGCGCGGCGTATAATAATTATTTCAGAATACGAGCGGCGCGCCGGAGGGTCGCGGACGCGCGCACGCGGGAGAGACAGAGGAGGAGCAGAACGGGAGAGGGAGAGGAGGACGAGAGGAGGGAGAACGAGAGTCGTCCGAAATCGCGAGGTCGCCGAGCCGAGCCCCCGCACCCGCTCGCGTATCGCTCGAGATAACATGTCGTGTTTACAACGGTGTAACGCCATTACCATGTTAACGCAGCCCGCCCTGCGAGGCGCGCATAAATACGAGAGCTAATTACAGACGCTGCCACGTATTAATTTTCGTCCGCGCGCCACGTGGGAACCCGGCCGACGCGCGTAAACTCCGTGCCGCGCTCTGTGATCGCCGAGATTTAATTTCAATTTGCCGAAGAAGAACTCCGCGACGGCCGGCCGTTGCAACGCGAGATGCAACGGGAGATGTCGTAAATCCGCCGCGCGCGCGCGCGCGCGAGCTCGAGCTCGAGGGGGGCCAATAATCGATTCGTCCGTCGTGGAACACAATGTGCGAAGAGAACGAGAGCCGTGCTCTCTGGATTCGCGGAAAATCGGTCCAGTTTTCGCGACGCGATTCGAAAGTGAGCGTTAATTGCCGGACGGGCGGGGGGGGGTGGTGGAGGGGGGAGGGGAAGGGCCGGCGGACATCTGCGCGGGAAGCTTGATCAGTCAATCACAAAGCCACGATTAAGAACGCGGTAATTGGCGGCGGCGGTGGCGGCGCGCAGCTTGCAACACGATCGCGTTTATGCGCGAGAATCCATAGCGGCGCGGAGATTACGCGTGCGGGATGGATATCCCGAGTGGATTATAATTGAAGCGCGTGATTGCGCTTAAATGGCACGAATTTGCAGATTATGCGAGCCGGCCGAGAGCTGTTGGCAACACATATCGGAGTCCGCGGCGGCGCGTAAAAATCGCGAGGTGAGCCGACCAGTCTGATCCGGAGCGCTAATGGCTGCCGAGCAAACAAGCGTAAAATCCACAATTAACGCGCGCAATTTGCACCCCCGCGCCCCTCTCGGCCGAAACGGCTTTCAGCCGTCGCGGTCGCTGATAATTCAAAGCCATCAAGGCGTGAACCTCGTCATCGCGCGCTCGCGCTCGCGTGGTGCACTTGTCTGAGTATCGGAAGAACCGTTCCTCGTTTCTCAACTCCGCACCCAACGGCGCTTTATCGTATAAGAATGTGCTTTCCGGGTAGCCGTCGTGACCGCTGGGGCCGGGCCTCATCCTCGCGAGGAGCCGCGTCCAGCAGCGACGCCAGGGCCGCGACGAAGAAATAAGTCCTTTGTTGAGACTCGTCATTACGGTTTCAGCCCTCCGGGGGGAGAATCGCGACTCGCGCGAGGCAGCGCCGAAACGACGACGATGAGCGTCTATCTGTCTTCAGGTCGGCAAAGGAGTCGTCGCGCGCCCAAGTCGAACGTAATCGGCCACGCCGCCGATAAATTTTATTGCGCGCCGTCTTCGCAGACTAATGACAAATTAATTAAGAGCCCGTATGGCCGCGGCGGAAGACCGGTTCCGCTGAATACATCGTCGCCTCGCCGCGCGCGCGCACGGGGCTCCGATAAATCCTTGTTTTCACGGATTAACGCGCGTCCGTCCGCCGAAGCGGTAGCGCAATTGTAACGCGGCGATGAACACGTGTCCTCGAGTTATGACGACGACGACGACGGTAACAGACCATTGGCGACATCAGGATTTTTCCTATTTGCATTTTCGAGTCGAGACGAGAGCGTATTTCATTAGCCGATGCGCCGCGAAGGACGACCATTCTCGTTCGCGCGTGCGAAACTATTATCGCGCCGACGCGACGCGACGCGACGTCGTCGCCGATATGTCTCAGCTGTCATCGAACGGCGCGAAGTCGCGCCGCACGTCCTTTCGGTATTAATGCAGATTGTCGCGCGTCCTCGGACTCTAAAGAACGAGCGGTCGCGAAGTTGAGACTCGCTCGCGCGTCTCCTCCTCGCGCAAGCTGCGCTCCGCTCCGCTGATAAATCGAAGCAGTCCGCGCGCAGCGCGCGGGCTGCTTTGATTGCGACGCCACGGGCGTCGTGATACCGATTGCGGCTTTAATTAGAGAAATAATCGGAGTGTTAGCGGCGTAATTAGCTCGCGAGGCGGCGCGAGAGCTAATGGCGCAGGCATTAAATCGCGCGATTGCCACGATCGCCGTGCAACGTTCGCTCTGACATTTCGACGCGCGCCTCGAACGCGATGCTTCGATCGCGTCGCCTCGGCGAGGAGCGAACGTCAGGCCAGCGTGATCTCAACGAGCTTTGATCCATGCGAGCGATCCGTGCGAGCGCGGCCCGGATGAATGAATTACGTCGCCGGGGGAATTTCTTTTGCGAAACGCACGGGAGCCGCGCTGTACATCACGAGCACCGAGCACCGAGATACTCCGCGGCGATCAGCCGGGGTGAGACCCGATGTATCAGTACCTGTGAAAGTTCGCACGCTCGCGACGTATTGAGACATCCGTCGAGAGATCCATGCAAATTTATCCGGACGGATAACGCTCGCTCGGCCGGTTTCAAACGATCCACCGTGCGCGCGTTTCGTCGTCGCGCGGCTAATTCGTCGTTTCTCCCTCTCGGGATGATCGCGGTCCCTCTCTCGCTTTGCGAAAGTCACCGCCGCTCCTAACGCGCTATTAATAATTCGTGATCGTCTCCGGCGATATTTCTTTTTCCAACTGACAGGCGGCATCGCGATCGCTCGGCTACCACCGCTCATCTTCGCGATAACAATAATGATTGAAAGGTAAGACGCGTTCGTGTCCGAAACGTCGCTTGTATGTGTACGCACACGTGTCGCTCCTCCTTAATTTTTCTCTCTCTCTCTCTCTCTCTCTCTCTCTTTTTCTCCGCCAAGCGGACATCCCGATCGCTGGCAAGCCTCGTGGCAGCCAATGAGTGACGAGCGGACTGCACTTTTAATGAACCGGTTGTGAGAGCCGCGGCGCGTCACGCGGATATCACCGTGCCGTAGGCTATAGACGGTTGAAATTGTTGCGCCCTTCCCATCCATCGGCCCGCGGCCGATGTCGTGACAAATTAATCGTAATCGCTGCGAGAACGAGCCGAATGCATTTTTCACGTGTAACGGCACCGCCCGGTGCCGAACACGAGCCGTGCGCGACCGCTGTTATTAATAGCGAGCGCGGCCGATCGAACCGATCGATTTTCATACGCGAACTTGCGACCGATGTTGCAGGCCGAGTCGTGCAACTGCCGCTCGAGAGCGCGCGGTGCCAAAAGCCACCGCAACATCCGCATTGGGCGTCTTCGGAGGGTCTCGAGAGTGTCGGGTGTCGGGTGTCGACGTGTCGCGGCGGTAGCGAGTTGAGACACCTTCGACTTCTGCGGCTGGATCAAAGAAGCTGCCGCGACGCAGGTGTGAATCGGGCTCGATGCGGGAGATTAATCGGGCAGCGAGATGCGGCAGGTCCCGGATAAATGAAACCGCGGAACGTTTCATCGAGTTGCGAAAGAAGTATCGTCGCGTTGATTCACCGAAACGCTCTCGCGAGAGATCGCGCGACTCCACGACATTGTTTGCAGCTTGCTTGTACAAGAGCGTGTTGTCACGATTCTCTCAAACGCCGCTTGATCAAGAAGCGATGCGAACAACGGCGTCGGGAAATTATGTTATAAATAAATAGCGGGGACCGGCGCTCGCGCGCGATTAATTTCGCGCGACACGCGCCCGGAAATCTCACGCTGTCGCGTTGAATGTCGCCGCGAAAATTTCATCGTCTCCGAACTAGCCTAACCGACGCGCTCGAATAGTGAATGTACTGCTGCGAAAAAAAAGGAGAAAGAGAGAGAGAGAGAGAGAGAGAGAGAGAGAGAGAGAGAGAAAGCGAGAGACTCAAGTGTCAAGTCCTAACGAGTTGTCACGTTTGCTTCTAACAAAAACCGCAGGGAGGCGACACCGCTCGGCGGTGTGTTAATTTACGTTTCTCGAATTCGGTTCGAGCTTTTCTAAGTGTTCTTTCGAGAATTTCTTCCGAGCTTAACTCAAACGCTAAAAATTCGTTATATTTTTTTTTTTCATAAGAGAAGGTATAGGAAAATCGAAAAGGAGATTAGATCTGTCAGGACCGACAGGAGAACCGGCAAAGTTTGAGCAGTCGTACAAGAAAAAAAGGAAAAAAAAATAAGAGGCACATACCAGTACGCACCTGTGCGAAATTCTGTCCAACGATGCTCCCGCTCTCGTGTCACTGTATCCCTCTTCCTCTTGATGCACTTCCGGACAAACCGTCAGTCCGACGCGCGACGTCAACGGCAACAACAACAGCGACGCATCGCCGCCGCAGCTCTTCGGCCGTTCGCTCGCAAGCACAGAAAAAGCACACACCGTCGACGACGACGCGCACGTTCATCCACGCACCCCGCATGTGCCGTCAAGCAGTCCTCGTCGCGTTAATAACGTCATCATCGCACCAAACCGACATTCATCTTATCCAATCGTGTACTCCGATGCACACTCGCGTCGCACCTCGAGCTCGACGATATCCTCGCAGGCGACGCGACGCAGGCAAGCGCGATCATCCGTCGGGTGGAATCACAGCACGCGAATGTTGTCGTCAGGTCAACCCCTTTTCAGGGTTCCTCCTCTCGGCTGGTTTCGTTCTTCCGGGTGGTCACCTTCCGGAGCAACAGTAGCAGCAGCAGCAGCAGCAGCAGCACCGATCGCACGCTCGCTCACGCTCGCTCGAATCGACGTCGCGCGACTTCGCGACTGTTCCCTCCGTCTATCGCGGGCGCGTCACACGACGAGCGGTCACGCTTCCAAAAAGGAACGGACCAACCGAGCCAGCGGACATCGGGCGGAACGTGCGCGGGCTGATACGGGGACGAAGAAGAGGAAGAAGACGGCGTCGTGGCTGGCTGGACCGCCGGCCGGCTCGGGGCGTGCGCTCGTGTAGCACGTGGCCGCGAGACTGAGTATCCCCTACCTCGGGCACCTTCGTCAGTCCGTTTGTCCGCCTCGTCCTTATCTCGCCTACCTGGCCGAGAAAGACTACCGCGGCCTTCTCTCGCGCTCTCGCTCGCTCCTGGCAAGGTGATCTCTTTCGCGTTCTCTCTGTCCGCCACCGCTCTCGTCTTTCTCACTGCCCTCTCTCGCTCTCCCTCCTTCGAGCCGCCTTCGTTGCCTCTTTCTCTCCCCGTCCGCGTGTCCGTCCGTCCGTCCATCCGTATACCTCTGTATACCCGTCTCCCTCTCTTTCTCCCTCTCGAGAGCCACCGCGCGCGGCTCTCGGTGTAGCATCCGTCTCCGCGCGCGCGGTGGAGGCACCTCGGTCCAGCTGTTCCTCTCGCTCGCTCGCTCGCTCGCGCCTCGCTCCTCTCCGTCGTACCAGCTGTTCGTATCGCACTTTGTCCCTCGCCGTCTATCCGCCTTACGTCCGTCTCTCTCCCCCGCCTTCTCCGTAGGCTCTTACAACCTGCTCCACGCGAGGAGCAGCGCGGCTCGATTCTCCCGTGACCGAGGAGACGACGACGACGACGACGACGACGACGACACACGTACCTATGCGCGCTTCTAGTCCTCTTCCTCCTCCTGCCCCTCCCCTGTCCTTTTTTGCTGAGTTCAGAGGTATCTTGTGCAGATTCGCGGTTGGGAATTTCGTCCCTCCCTCTCGGAGAGTCGCGGGACCTATCGCGCGCGGATACGCGGCCGCGCACGTTCGATTCTCGCGGAGCAGTTTTTGGGTCAGTGAGGAGCCAGAGGTGAGAACCGACGACGGACGACCGGAACTCGCGAACTTCCGGAAGGCTAAGATGGACGCATCGCGATCTCGCAGTCGAGGCCGAGGAGATAGATAGACGCGGGAACTGTTCGTGCTATAAAACACGACGCGAGGTAACGTTTAACGGTTACTCGCGTAAGTATAGCAGTCAGCCACCTCGTAAACGTAATCGAAGAAAACGCTACCGCGTCGTATAATGGCGTACTTTATTGCCGGGGTACTGTTTCTTTTTTCTTCCTTTCGCGCGCCCTAGCTCCACCGCAGACGCGGCCGCTCCAAAGTAAACGCGGCCGCAGCAGTCGTGAGATCTCGCGCTGCGATACCGCGCCGTAAGTTCATCTATTTTAATGATAAAGGCAATCCACGTGCAAACTCCCCCCAGAACACGCAAATGCAGATCTAGACGCACGAATAGGAATGACAGTGAGTATTGTTGAAAAATGATAAGAGAACTTAAAAAAGGTGTTGAGGCGATTGCGCGTGATCTTCCTCGCCGATTTAACGATTATGCGTATGCGAGAGCGACTTTTGACAGGCGATTTTTGCAAACGAACGCGCATCATCCGGTGACTTCAACGCGGTCACGCGTTGGTGATTTCAACGCGTGATGAGACAAGTGCTCAAGAATGCAACTTCTCTCTCGCTTACGCAAATGGTATCTCGCTGTTTTTTTCTCGGGAGTGGATTTTTCTATTTAATTTAGAAAACGTTTTTCCCTCACGAATAAAATTTGGCATCGGCCAATATATAAATTAAAAATAATACAGTGTCTTGATCGATCGATCGATCCACAGATATCCGGTTTGGCAATTGTCTGATAGTTATTTATAACTATTAACGATAATAATGATTCTCGTTCTCGGACTATGAACTTTTTTTCTACAGCGACAACTTTTTTCAACTATGTTCGCCGTGTGTGGCTGAATATCGGCGTTCGATTTCGCTGACATCGTGATCGATCGTAAAATGCGTATCGAACGAGTGCGTAAATAAATCCAATGACGCGTGATTTAACGATTCGCGCGCGGCGAAGATACAACATCTCGCGCGTGTATCCGTGAAGTGTGCATCCTCGCATGAATATCCATCGCGCATTATCGCCAGCCGCGGCCGCGCGCAATCTCCCAATCTCCGCAGCGATATCGCAATCAGTTCTCCCGTTTGTTTTGCTTCTAGCTCGTCTTGAGATGAGACAAATGGTGTGCCGTTCTATCACCGGTGCAACGGAATAAAGCCGGAGAAGGCTACGTTGTACGAGGTGGGAGGCGCTCGATCGGCAACCAATAGAAAGAGCCGCCACCCACGAAGTAATAAAAATTAATTTATCACACGGATCGCCGCCTACGCCATTGCTCCGTTCGCACTACGGAGATACCGCAGCATCCCGCGAGATAGCGTTATCTGTCGGGTATTTCTGGAAATGTTCATCTCGCGCGTTGTCAAATTAATCTACTTCGACACGTTGAATTGGATCATTAGTGTATATCCGCAGGTTTTACAATAGAATTTCTTTTTTTTTATTGTTGGAGCAAAAAGCGTCCTCTTGACTTTGATCGCTTATAGCGAACGAGCGAATGAATTTGTGTTCGATATTTATTAACAAATAAATAGAAAGTTTAATACTGTAATTCTTTAAAACACAATTCTTTAAAATACAATTTTTATGTAAATAAATTGTATCGTGATAAAAGTTTAATTAAAAAATAAATCAGAAATGGAAAACTCGCGAAAAAGAAGTAGCGACATTTCTCATTTAACTCAATTTATTTTAGCGAAAAATGATAGCAACTTGATATCCTGAATATATCCAAAAAGTCTAGGAATTCTTTATATCGTAAAATACTTCTCGGATCATCTCACTGTCATCATTACAGTCATCATTATATATCAAAGTTACAGCCTGTTGAATTTCAAGTCGTAAAATTTAGAAATAAAAAGAGCGTTTGATCGGTCGTGGTTGTATTTCGTGCTCGATTTCTCGTTATGAACAGTGGCGACTTGTAACTGAGACTTTTGAACTACATTTTAAAATGACAATCTGATAAAAGTTAGATAACGGAATACCTGGTGCCATCTAACGGTGTTACAGAAAACTTGGGTGAAACTCGGTGCTACTTCTTCCTCTTTTTCTTTCCTTCCCGTTCTCCCCCCGCCCCTCTCTGTCCTTTAGTTGAAAAATATTTTAAAAAACATAGAAAGCAAGGCAAGGATACAAATGTTCGTGTTATCTTCGATGTAGTTAAAACAGGACATTGTTATCACTCTTGAATTATTTCCTAACTTCTCGAAGTCCCTTTACCCACGGCAGGCAGTACGAAAATTACCTACGGCTGACAGTCTTTAGTATTACCTTGTTGATGCCAGTGCATGCTCGGTGTTTTTTCGAGTTTTGTATCAAAACCATTACGAGGCATTGGTGTAAAGAGAGTATATATATCAATTGAATTTGCCATTTGTTTCATAAAATAATCGTGACGCTGACAATCTGTTAAGTCATACTACTTAAGAACTAGAATAGACGTCTGACTTGTCTTGGGTTGTACCACGACATCGATTTCTCTACAATGGCGGCTCGTAGCGGAGATTTTGGAACTAAAAATGACGTCACTCACAGTTAGCAAATAGAAAGAAACCTTTGGCCGTTTCCCGACAAGCAAACTTTAGGCCTGCTCCAAAATCGATTTTGGAATAGACTTCATATTACACAAAGCATTTTATTGGCTGCATATCGTTTAAAATATGGGCCTAAGATGATATGGAGCTTTGTGTAAAATGTCCTTGCTTATTTTGAAAAGAATCGAAATCGTAATGCAACTCAATGATAAACCAGCCATTCTGTTTATTTTTAAGCACGATGCAATGACTGATGAGAAGATTATTAAAAAATTTTATCCTAATCGAATAGCAATTATAAAAAAGAGGGGAGGTGGAAGTATTTTTTTATCTCATTAAAAATTTCGTTCTATCATATTTTATGTTTCTCAATCTCATAATTATTTTAGAATATACAATTTAATAGGAAATTAATTTGTTCTCTTTTTCACACACACACACACACACATACACACACATATACACACATACATAGAGAGAGAGGGGAGAGAGAGAGAGAGAGAGAGAGAGAGAGAGAGAGAGAGAGAGGGAGAGAGAGAGAGAGAGAGAGAGAGAGAGAGAGAGAGAGAGAGAGAGAGAGAGAGAGAAGTACAACCCATTTTAATTTCCTGGCATTTGTTTTTTTCGAAGAACTTCTAAACTGATTCAATAAGTTAGAGTGTGAAAGAAAATATATCTGTTTCACTCTCACTTATTGCACTAGTACAGAAGTTCTTCGAAAAAGAACAGACCTCTTAACAGACGAATCGAGAGCTCGTTCTTACACTTCTCACATCACGTGGCCGATCTCCTCTTTGTGTCTATGGGTATGATAAATTCACTGTGCCGCACACACCGATCTCATTCCGCATGAGCAGCTGAAGAAGTGGTGGATTGTTTTTATACAATGTTGATGTATATGTGTGGTTAATGTTCGAACTTTAGGCATGTTTTACTTTTGACAAATGATAATAAATTGAGCACAATTGATCGTATCGTAATGTGTGACTCGTTTTGGGAACCTGTAGCCGAAATCTACCTCGTTGAACGGGAGAAGACCGATAATATCGATGATTATTACAGTTGTGTCGTTAGCAGAGTGGTTTTAGGGTAAATATATGTAAGATCAGAGTCGCATTCCATTTTATGTCAGTTTGCTGACTTAAAAACATGTATATACATATACGGGCATATATATATGTATATATACATTATATATATATATATATATGCACATACAATGTCCTCGCATAATAATGAGATCTAGTAGATATCTGAGATTTCACATACTTCTCCCTTGGAACATATTTAACCTTTAGTAAATATTCATGTTTAAATTGTTTTTATACACTTGACTCAAGAGAACACTTAGAATTCTATAATTGTTATTTGTTTATTGTGTTCCTTGTTTAGCCAGTGTGATTGATATAAAAGATGTATAAAGAAGAAAATATAATGTATGTTTCCATGGAGAGAGAGAGAGAGAAGGAGAAAGAAAGAGAGAGAGAGTTAGTATAATAAAAGAAAACTTAATAATAGCTTCAGTAAAATTTATGCTATAAAAATGAAGAATTTTCAAAAGAAAGAGCTTTCTCAAATTTAGTTTTTTAATCTATAAGACAGTAAGTTAAAATTGTATTAACGCTAATGTGTTTTGTAGGGATACTAAAAATTGCACAGTTTTAAGTTCAGAAAATGACAGTGAAGAAGAAGCTATTGAGAAAGATCTTATGGAATGGACATTGGATCCTGACAAGGGATCTAGAATAGAGACTCAGTCTATAGAGAAGCATGATGTATAATTATTTTATCCATTAATATTAAATACTGAGATACATGTATAATGATTCAGTATTGTTATATTCTGGTTTTATCATTTTTAAATCAATCATTCTTTTTATGTAGGAGGAACCGGTAAGCTGTTATGGCAGTGCATCTCACACAGATAACAATTATTCTACAGACGAACATGACTCAGTACGCGATTCTGCTCACCGGTCCACCATACATGCTTCAACTCAGAAACTGGGTCTGCACCAATCGGACTCTGGTGCAGACTTGTCTGAATATCGTGACCAACATGAAGCAAGAAATCTCTCAACATCTCGTGCAAAAGTTTTTAAAGCTACAGACACAGTAATCGAGAGTGACTGCAAAAACATGGATATGTTGACTGAGTATATTGAGTGTAAGTATCTGTGAGGTCGTTACATTGTCAAGAATGCCAAAGTATCGTCTTATTATACGCAATTTGAATATGGTTATAATCCATCCTGTAAAAAAGAAGTGAGAGAACAGAATCTTAATGATTTTACGTTGCTTATATTAGGTGACAAGGAATTAATAGCACAAAGTTTAGCAACCAATACCGCAAGCAAAGCGCACAACGAAGATAACTCTTTTACGGAATATAATTATGCTCCTTACATTAATTCCTATTCCGCGTATCATGGAAATGATGAAACCGAAATGCACAGGGCGTGGTTGCATTTTTGGACGGAAAACGGAGAACGAATAATCTGGACATCGTGGATTAAGAAATATGCGGATTACATCAATCCTGATTATTTTCAGAGTAACACGGCGAGAGAAGATGAGCAACCGGAAAATGCAGAAATTAATGAACCAACCGCAAAAAATTGTCACGAGCATGACATGTGCAGCCAGAACGAAACGTGCAGGAACTGTGAACTTGTACCTTCGACCTCGAACGGAATTTTTCACCAAGACGATTCGAGCGACAATCGTATACTCGAGGAATTGCCGCAAGATGAGACTATCGGAGAAGGCTGGAACCCTCTGAGTCAACCAAGTATAGAAGAGAACTATAATCAGTATTCTAATGCGGAAGACGAGAGATTATTAACGAGGTGTGATTCCATTAATGGTTCAATAGCGAAAACAAACGTTACTTCCGATTCCATGACAAACGTTACGAAAATGACGCTAACTAGTTCCAGTTATGATTCATCCTTATCTCTTTCTTCTTCTTGCTCTTCCTCGTCATCTCTTTCATTGAACCTTGACATTTTTTTCGAGAATTCCACACAAGAAAGCGATGTGACTAGTACCTCAGACCCCGAAGACAATTTTCGGGGAGAACACGATAAATACTGGCAGCAATTATGGTGGGAACACTTCGAATTGCAATATCGAAAGCAGTATGAACTTTTCGTATTGAGTTATACGAAAGCGCATAGTGTAGATCATGCCCTAACCGACGAAGATATCGAATACGATACAGAGGCTGATCTAAGTGACGATGCAATACAAATCAACAAGTCTTCACCGAACAAAGTTCGTTCGACGAAAAATAGCAAAACTTCCAGGAATACGCGATCTTCGACATCGCACAAACTTAAAACAGAAAACCTGATCTCAAGTTCCGTGGGTGTTCTCCTGAAGAATCTGGCAATGGATCCAGATGCGACCGCTATACCAAGTTCTTTTGCTGAGGAGGATCAGCACAAAACTTCAGATGAACGTACTAATTGGCTCAACGTGACTTCCCGAAGGCGAATGTAAGTACATTGTTCAAATGAAATGTTGGGTTTGGCCATTTCAAGTATTCTATCTAATAGTGATAGTTGCAACCATTCAGAATCACCCAAAATGAATAGAAATTTCGCATAAATATCATTAAGAGTGTTTAATGCAACGTGTTTGATGATTATTCGTGCAATATAAAAGTAGACGACATGTAACATACGACGCTACCACAGACACCATCGTTGCTTTTCTAATATAATATTTGGAAATGATAATATTTGGAAATATTGTGGTATCACTTCTTCGAAAATTACTTCTTCGAAATTCGAAAATACGAGTAATCCTCGTACGCGAGCATGTTTTCCATTCAGTGTTATGTATATAGAAAATATATAACAATACTTATCTTTTTTTTGTTTAGCCATCGGCAAAAGAGGATTTCGATCGGTTCCCAAAAATCGAATAATGTCTCATTGATTGGTCTTGTCTTCCGATCCGAAAAGTCTATAAAATGGCACGATGATATTACTTTCCGTAAACGTAATATCATATGGAAGGCCATAAAATCTGTGAAGCCGAAAAACGAGCAATTGCCCGAGCCGTGTTCTAGCGACACTGATGCAATCTTGCAAAATAAGGTAAATAAAAGTTTTAATCGTTGTTTTAATCGTAAAGACACATCGAAAATATATTATACGAGTGACATCAATATAAGATTAAATTCTGGATGACGAAAATCTGCGTTCGATCTGCGAGTGTTGTCAATCGATCATCACTCTATTCGTTGTTACAGTTACAAGTTAGTTTTTTCTTTTTTTCAGTAATAGAAGACTAAAAAAAAATTCATGTGTCTTATACATGCCGTTTTTAATTAAAGGATCTTAGGCAGTTATTGCAACATCAGCATGCATCAGAGACTGCGATCTACGATAAAGTACGTGCCGATGAACGTTCTGGTACAAGTACTTGCCTAGAAACAGACACTGACGGCGATCCGAGCCCTAATAAGAAGAAAAGTAATAAACGTACGTGTGCATTTTCCTCTTCGTCAGAAGCGTTGGACAACCATTCCGAATGGGACGATAATGAAGAAATTATCGTTCATGAACTCACGGAACTGGACGTTTCTGAGGATAACGAAAGCAACGAAGAAGAACTTTGGGAACGTAGAAGATGCAAAAGATTAAGGACAGAAGATGATACTGCAGAGCCTCCACAAGAGGTAGAAGACGATCCTACTCTCGTAAGATATTGGTTGAATCGATATGAACTATTTCATAAATACGATGAAGGCATTCAATTAGACAAAGGTATGTGTCTCTGTAATATTCCTGAACAGAGAAAGATAAATATTTCTGCCAATATAACGAATAGATCTATAATGATAATGTATTTCTTACAGAGAGCTGGTATTCCGTAACACCGGAAAGAATCGCCAAACAAATAGCAAGGCGATGTAAATGCAATATCATCATTGATGCATTTTGTGGTGCAGGAGGCAACACCATACAATTTGCGTTGACGTGTAACAAAGGTACTACTAAGTATATTCGTTTTTTGCTCATTTCTGCATTGCATTCTTCGTTTCAAAAATTATTGTATAAATATGTTTGAAAAGAAATATATTTTTCCGATTTTCTTTTACAGTTATAGCGATTGATATTGACCCTATAAAAATTGAACTTGCCAAGCATAACGCAAAAATTTATGGCGTTGACAACAAAATCGAGTTTATAGTAGGCAATTTTCTCGAATTGGCGCCGAAGTTGGAAGCCGACGTCGTATTTTTAAGCCCACCTTGGGGTGGCCCGGGTTATTTGGAATCGTTAATATTTGATATCGAGTGGATCTTTCCTGTCGGTGGAAAACATGTGTACAAAGCAGCACGGCGAATATCAACATCTGTGGCCTACTTTTTACCTAGAAATGTAAATATTAGACAGGTAAGAAATAGATCTGTTTTTATATTTATATTTAAATTTTCATGTAGATATAAATAATTTCTAGATGTCATTAAATGTAATTGTAAATATAATTACAGGTGAGAATGCTAGCCAAAAAGGGAGATAGCGTCGAAACGGAACAATATTTCGAAAAGAATAGACCAATTGCAGTGACCTGTTACTATGGTGGACTGATCACAAAAACGGAAAGCATGGAGAACACCGAACAAATCTAATGATACTTAGAATTGAAAATATAAGAGTACAGAAGTTACAAATACAACTGTAAGTCTTTCCTTGAAGATGTAATAATATAATGTAATAATATAATAAAATTTTAATAAATAAATGAAAAAGGATGTCTGTTGGTGTATTATTCATTTGTGTTTCGCCCCTGTGATCTTTGCATATTTTACACTTTTATATTTTACGACTTGCAGTATTATAATTATTTTTAGAAGATGCATTTTAATGGAAAACCTGATTTGCTTGCAGGAAAATATGAATTTTTAATTAGGCTATTTAATACGAAGACAAGTAAGAAAGATTATGTTCTCTGAATATAAGATAAAAATCGAATAAAATGACTGAAAAGCAACCAGAGCATAATTTCATCGGTCTCTAAATTACATTAGATTGAGTCGCAAATAATATTTATATATTGACAATATTTATGTTTCTATACGTAAGGCTATATATACATTAATGGCTTCTTAGAGGCAGTTAAAGGTTATCTGAGTGTCTTCCCATACATTAATAGCTAACGACTTTTGACACTTAACAACAAAAATGATCGTTCCGATTAAGAGGTAAATAGATTTTTATATATTAAGTAATAAAATAATTGCCGTAAAAATAGACCATAATAATTTTTTACCGAAAATAATTGACATATATATAGATTGTATTATTTAGGAAATGTAGGTTATATAGGATATAAGGTTTGTTTTCTATTGCTGAACTGGCTGCACTAACTTGCACTTATTCTCTTCTTCTCTCTTTTTCACTAACTCTTAGATGTATATTTATTTCTTTTTATGTTCCCTGAGTATACACTAGTTCAGCGATAAAAAACAGACCCATTGTCTTTAGATGAACTATATGCATCCCGTGTTCTATTGCATTTATATATACATACATACACATACATACATATATATATATATCTCCCTTTTATATATATATATCCTTTTTTGTGCTTAAACCAGAGAAAAATTAGCATCTTTCATATAAATAAAATCATTTCTTTAAATTTTTTCAGAGATGGAGTTATTGAAGATTGGGCAATTATAGACCTTCAAGGTGATTTAAATTTCGAGAAAGTTGAAAATCCTAACAATCAATTGATCGGAGACCTACATTTTACAAAAACTGGAATACCTATTTTAATTATTGGAATTCATGTACTACATGGAAAACAGGTGATGCTTGAGAAACCTCTAGTTGTATTAGAGAAACATAAAAAAAACACAGATGAGATAATGGGACAGGAAATTGAAACAAAGACTGAATATGTAGTAAAGGCAATTGTAAAGAAGAAACTTTTATTTAGAACACGACCAAAATCTATAGTGACTAATGTTCCAAAACCATGCTAATCTTAAAGAATTAAACATAAATAAAGTCATATTTGAGAATAAAGTCATATTGAGAAATATCTTATTTATTAATGTATTATATCATATTTATTCAATTAAATTATTTATTAGTATAAAATTAATAATCTTGATTAAATCTAGTCTTTCATTTCGCCTTCTTCATCTTCTTCTTCCACTCCTCTTATGTACATAACATTGTTACATCTGATTAGTACTTCACCAACATTTCCAGTACAAGTACCTTCTATATGCTCTTCAGTATTTGCAAGTTGCAAATTCATATATCCATCTACTGAAACTAGATAACCCTTGTATTCATGACCCCACTTTAACTTTACTATAACTGGTTTACCAGTCAAACCATTTAAAAATGGTTTGGGATTTATAGGCATTGTTGCAGCCATGATGGATGTTGGTTATCTATAAAGAAAAAATATATTTTTAAGTTATAATATATTAGAGATACAGGTAGTAAAATGTTAGAATAAAATAAAGAATAATAACAATTCATAAGATGAAAAATATATTAGAGATACAGACGATATATTAAAATATATTAGATATTACTTAGTAAAAACCTCTTAATATAATAAATTTTTGGAAATTTGCTTGATAAAAATATTTAAGTTTATAATGCAAAAGTCATAATATGTATATATAATTATATGCAAACAGTAACATATTTTTTTGATATGCTGATGAGAAGTTCAAGTAACGATATATAAATACATATTGATAAGCAATATAATAATAAAACAAAATTAAAATATAACTTATATCTTAATGTCTTAAATTTATGAAATATCAGAGACATTTTTATATTAAAATATAGCTTATATTTTAATATAAAAATGTGTAATATTTTATAAATTTAAAGCATTTATTTACTTACCTGTCAAGATGAGATAAAAGATATAAATAAAAAAGTTCACAAATTTTAACCTCAAATACAACCACAAGTTCTTAACGTGGATAAAATGTTGTGAACAACAGTGACTACGTTCACACCGTATACTTAGACCGCGGCCTATACCCTAATTCGACTTAAGGGCTAGAGCACAAACTTCTACATAACGCATAATACACAACGCATAAGAAAATCAACCAATCAAAGTTCTTCATTTCTGTCCTGAGGAGGGAAATGAAGAACTCTGATTGGTTGATTCTCTTATGTATTGTATATTATGCGTTATGCAGAAGTCTGTGCTTTGGCCTTTAAGGTCAAATTTGGGGTATAGGCTGCAGCCTAACTATACGGTGTAAACGTAGTCAGTGAACAATCTAATTCGATAAAATCTTTGACTATATAAAACAGTGATACAGTCACATGTGTATACAATTCAATTCAATTCAATTCAATAGATGGCTCTGGGCAAATTGGGTACTGCTTCAACGCCATTGGGTGCATTCAGTACTACAACCGCTCATTGAGCGCTAAGTGAGCTCTTGCATCTGATTGGTGTATATTTTTAAATCTAAAGGTATATATCAATGACTACGTTTACAGGGCAAGGTTAATTCGGATTAGTAACAACCGTAATTAGTGAATTCTTTGACTCGATTGGTATATTCTTTTAGATCTAAAAATATTCTTTTAGATCTAAAAAAACTCTAATCGGATTCAAGATTGCACTAACTACGGTAGTTACTAAGCCGAAGTTAGAAGCCGTGTAAACGTAGTCATAGACAAAATATTGTATAGGTTGATCACAATGATTGGTTGGTTTCCTTTAGGAATTTTGCGATTTCCGCAAGCTGGAGATAAATTTGTTGTTGAAAGCTGAGTTTACAATGGCCGCGTTCAGTAGAACAAAGTGATCAGAGAGCGCTTAGTGATTATTGTCTGTGATTGGAGCATTCTTTTAGATTCTTTATAGACCTAGAAGTATTTACCAATCAGGAGCGAGATTCAGTGGAAAATCTAGTAATGTTGTCCAACTGTTGAGTGCTGCCAATTTCTGCTGAATGCAGCCAATTTCATTGCTGTTCATAATCTCTCCCTTATATAAGGATTTTCCGATTCTCGGAGTTTCCGCCGTTGCAGGACGTCTCGGGCCAGACGGCGGCGTGGCTGACGACAGACGCGCGAGTCGTTCGTCTTTTGTTCGGGATGCGCAGAGAGCGCGCGCGGGCGAGTCAGTCTCCCGGAGGACGGCAAGTGGTGTTCTTGGAATAAATATACTGTTCTTTAGTTTATGAACGTGTCCAGTGTTTTTTAGAAATCCCCCCGTTTTATGAATCCAACTATCCGAGTCCCTACACTTATGATAAAGTTTTAGTAACAGTTGGTCCGATTTTGCCGCAAATAAAGGGCATCTAAAGAGAATGTGATCCACATCTCGATTATACCATCCACATAAATAGGCAGTATCCTCCATATTGAGTTTCTTAGCTAAATGCTCCGTAGTACTTATATGGATCTTAGTCTTGCCATCAAGATGATGGTTCTTCTTTTAACATGATTCAAGGTAGAGAACCATGGTTTGGTAGCTAGTTGAGAGACTTCGGTTCTGTACTTAACGCCTTTATGCAAAAATTCATTTTCAAAAAATCCCAGTGCCTTATCGTGAATGTTCCTCTTGAAACTATCAATAGAATCCCCCAGGGATGGAGGTGTACATAAACGTAGTCATAGTTTGTATCAAGTATATTATAGATTTTCAGTGCTGTTAGCGAATATTGGAACATAGCCTTTATATTCATGAAACGCGTCAATCTTTGGTTTGTCAATTTTGGCACAGTTCTCATCTTACCACGGGGACACATGTGTATACAGAACAACGCAGCCAACATTCAGGGCGGATTGACATTTTGGCGAGAGTTTTTCCCTGTCCTCCTGCCTCTGCAGATGCTGTTAGTCTGTCTCTCTCGCCAAAGAGAGACAGATTATCAGCGTGACTTCTGACTGGATACTGCCTTTTGCTGGATTCACACTGCATCCGACGTGCGTCGTCCGTTATCTAACGGTACGAAGCCGTGCGAAATGCTGTTCATACTGCATACGTTAACTAATACGATTTAAAAGTCTGTAGGTGGCGTAAGTGGTTAATGGTGACTACAGTTCCTCTAATAGTAATATGCGCATAACCTAAAAAGTTAGAATTGATATTTATTTATTCCATAGACATATATAATAGACTGAGCATAGCGGGTTTGGCAGAACGGTGAGAGAGGCAAGATATTGGGGAAGTTTTCTTTCCTTGTCTGCGCAGGTCGAATGCGCAATCGTCTAGTGACAGCCAATGGCACAGACTCATGACAGCAAGAAATACGCATAAGCGTAGTTATGTACGGGCAACAAGATATGTATAAAGCCAGCGGCACACGGTGCTTGTTTTCGTGCTGGATTGCTTGCTGGATGAAAATATTGCGTTGTGATTGGTACATTTCCGAAGATGGATGGAAATGAACCAATCAGAACGCAGTATTTTCATCCAGCAAGCAATCCAGCACGAAAACAAGCACAGTGTGCCACTGGCTTTAGTAACAAAACTCTATTCTGTCTATCGACAACTCTAATGACATAAACTTTATAATATATTAAGATAAGTAAGGTATACCATCTTTTCCCAATTTTGTCCAGATTACCCTTCATACCATGCGTTATCGTACGACAAATGTTGAATCATGACCAACATCCCGTCCGACATCGGACGATGACGGACGGCCAAGCGATCCGATGATACGAAGTAAAACCCTGCTTTTTGATTGGTTGCGGAGCGTCGTACGACGTACGTCGGATGCAGTGTGAATCCAGCATGAATTCAGCATTTCTGCTTTCTGATTTTCTGCAAAGATATGAATCCGCCTTAAAAAAAATCTTTTCATTTGCGTCCGTAAACGTGGTTAAATCGCTGACTACGAGACGACTAAACGATAAAACGAAAACGTGATGGCGAAATTTGATTTAACGTCCCGCATAGGACAATATCTTGATCGTCACCTTGTGTTTCCTTTGCTGGAATTTTTATCAGCTAAACAAGTATGTTGTAAAAGTGAAGTGCGATCGGTATATTTTATTGGTTATGTTACATGTGATATGTTACAGATTTATGACGAGGATGAGTTGTTGCAAGCTAAACTCGATATTCTTAGTAAGACCAACATGATTGACTATACGATTGACATTAGGAAGCAACTTTACCCCAATTTGGAAGTACCCGAGGTTTGTTAATGATTCCATAAGTTATGTGTATGTACTGACATTTGTTCATATAAGAACTATCATTAGTCTCTTATTCTTTATATATATTTCATATACATATGTTATGTACTGAGTAAATGAATATAATCAGTAAGGTAATGATAAATAATATGTTTATTTTAGGAATTAAAGGCCAGACGTGCTGATGTACTTCAAGAGCTTAGTTCTCTCCAGAACAATGTTTCAATCGTTGTAGCTCTTATGAATAATGAGGAAGTTATGAAAAAGATGGAGAATATGCGTGACTCTAAAACGCTTAACAATTATCTCACTCAGGAATCAGAGGTAAGTAGAATATAGTATATTGTAATAAAGTATTATAATATAGTATATTGTAATAAAATATTTGAAGAAAAAAGATCTCATTATTGAGATTTTTCTGTAAACCACTATATATATATATATATATACATAATATCTTAAACAATAATTAATAATATGATACTACAATGAACTATCTGATAAAAACTAATAACTTTTGTTTATTGTATGTTACAGTTTAGGGTAGAGATGATGGATAGCTTTGTAAAATTAGCAAAATATCGCTATGAATGTGGTAATTATTCAGTTTCAACGTCATACTTGTACTTCTATATGCTGATTATGCCACCTACTGATAAGGTATTCAATCAATTTTTTAATTCAAATTATTTAAGTTCTGGAATTATATAATATATTTTATGTATGTGACAAATATGATTTCTAGAACTATTTAAATGTCTTGTGGGGAAAATTAGCATCAGAAATTCTTGTGCAAAATTGGGAAACAGCTCTGGAGGATGTAAACAAGCTACGAGAGTATATAGACAGTAATGTTATTGGCAATTCACTTCAAGTATTGCAGCAACGTACGTGGCTCATTCATTGGAGCTTATTTGTATTTTTCAATCATGTGAAAGGGAGAGATCTCATTATTGAGATGTTCCTCTATCGACCACAGTATGTATAATGTTCTACGAACAATAACTTATCTCAATATTACAAAATTTGTAGCTTATAAAAGAGTTATAATGCAAATAACATGTTACAGTTATTTAAACGCTATTCAGACAATGTGTCCACATATACTTCGCTACTTGGCTGCTGCTGTCATTGTCAATCGTTCTAGACGGTCAATTTTGAAGGATCTTGTGAAAGTAATACAACAGGTTAGGTTAGATATTGAAATTTATATATATATAATCTAGGTTAACTAAAATCCCTTTTAATGATAAATAATAATCCTAAACTAAAAACAAATTTTTTACAAGATTTTTGTGTTTACATATAGGAATCTTACACTTACCGGGATCCTATCACAGAATTTCTTGAACACTTGTATGTTAATTTTGACTTTGATGGTGCTCGACAAAAACTACAAGAATGTCAAACTGTTGTCTTCAATGACTTTTTCCTGATTGCTCTTTTGAATGAGTTTGTAGAGAATGCTCGATTAATGATTTTCGAGACATTCTGTAGAATTCATCAGTGTATTAGTATTGGGTATGTAATCTCTTATAGAAATGCAACATACTAATTATTTATCAGTTGGTTACATATTACTTTTATATTGTAGGATGCTCGCGGAGAAATTGAATATGAAGGCGGACGTAGCGGAATGTTGGATTGTGAATTTGATTCGTAATGCACGCTTGGACGCCAAGATTGACAGCAAGTTAGGACATGTGGTAATGGGAGGACAGCCGGCGTCGCCGTATCAGCAATTGGTGGAGAAAATTGAGACTTTGAGCGTTCGAAGCGAGGCACTAGAGAATCTAATCGAGAGAAAGTTAAAGGCGAAGAATCAAGATTCAGTAAGTATAGTGTGGAACTAACAGAGGTCAGTATCATTCACGATCATATTGTGCGCACGGTGTCACATGATTTATTTGATATATAACATGTTGCGAGAAACATGAGACAATAAAAATGGAACTGAAGAATTACTTATACAGATATTAACAATAATTTTTTATAATGTATAGTTTTGAATATATCATTTCAAGGCATATTCGTTTATCATCTTCGTAAATGCAAGGTACTGAAAGATCATCTCGTTGATTTTATCAATTGTTCTAAAGTATTTTAACTTTTTGCTTTTCTCACTTTGCCATTGTGAAAAGTGATTAGAACAGCGAGATATTCTGAAATTTGTCTTTTATATGTAAACGTAATGATTAATTTTCGTTTCAGTATCAACATTCGTGGAATTTGGACTTATGACATCTTGATACGATGTGGAAGAATAATGCGCAAAAAAAAATATTCCACCAATGAGTATTTGCAGTGAACAGACTTGATACAATGTACCTTCCAAATACAAAAAATAATGAAGATCAGCGTCATCGTGAAAAACATATGTATTTTTATTTACTGGTTAAACCTAATATCGAAATATATGTACACGTATAAAAATAAGATTAAAATTCATCATCTTGTAACTAATAATCGACATTATACTAAGCAAATCGTAATATTTTATAAAAGACAAGATTGCATTTATTTATCATAATCATACTTTTACTTCGAGATTAAGAATCATAAAGGTTTTTCAAGATATTTTGTCTTGACATACGAAATTATTGTGAAAGAAATAATATAGCACATGTATATATACCTAAAAATTTTAAGGAATTTTAACTATTCCATTTAACAAATTATAATTTGCCGTTTCAAATTGGAATTATAAATTTCTTATTCTACTTATAGCTAAGAAGATCGGCGTAAAAATTAGGCTGAAAATTACATCCTGTATATCCGCCATGCTTTACGCAGTACATCAAAACACTCCTCCAATGTGGATCCATGTAGAGTAATTTGGGATTCCCGACAATGATTAGTAGAGCACGTGCGCGAGTGATCGCAACATTAAGTCTTTTCGGCGAAGCAACAAATCCTAGAGCATGCTTGACATCTAGATCGATTAATTTGTTACACGATCTGACAGTTGAGAGAATAATCACTTTTCTCTCTTGCCCTTGAAACCCTTCCACACTACTAATTTTCGGTAATTCCATGTTTATTTCATTAAGTAGGTCTCTGATTTGCATTACCTGAATTCAAGATAAATGATTGTTATAAAGAACGGGAAGAATACGCAATACTAAATATATGACAAACATACAATACATAATGCATGTAAGATAATGAATAACAGGATATTAGTTAAATGCCTATACCTGCTTTAGATAAGGAGTTATAACTCCTATGTCATCTGGTTCAAGTCCACATTTGTACAATTTCATTAAATAAATGTACACTTGTGTCGCTTCTTCGGGATTGTACCAACTCGGGCTCTCGATATCTCTGCGATTTTCGCCACTAATTCCGTGGAAAATAACAGCTGGCGGTAATCCATTTCTGCTGGGTAATATTTCTTTTAGCCTTTTCAAGACCTTAGCTTCCTTGCTCTTCTTAGGTGATATCTAAGTGCGACATAAGAGGTAAATTGTAGTTAATTTATGAAAGACTGAATTCAGGATGATATTAATAATGATTGTATGTACTTGTGGCAGCAATTCCGAGTCGTAAAACAGCCAATTTGATAACTCCAATATTTCCGGTAAACTGCGGTAATTTATAATAAGCTTTGTGATGAGTCTCGGGTCGTAATAATTCTCGAATCCTTGCTCGTCTCTCTGATATGGGAACTGATGTAACAATCTTGACAGAAACGACTCGCTTAATCCGTAATATGTAGCTAAATTGCTCTGTACAACGGGTCCAAGTTGCATCGGGTCGCCCACGAGAATTACTTGGCCCTCATCGGCATGAATAAAGCTCAACGGTATCATAATCTCCGGCTCAGTTGCTTGTCCCGCCTCGTCCACCAGAACATGAGAGAAATGACCGTGGGGGAAACCCATGTTGTGCAATATTCCCAACGTGCTGCAAGTACCGATGGTGATTCGATGACGGCCAAGTGTGGACATGGGAAAATTACATTTAAACCTCTTTTTTCTTTCATCATCAAAACTTTCTTCATCGTCAGAAGATTGTACGAGGTCTATTTTATGTGTTCGAAGCATTTGATATATTTTTTCGTCTCCCAACTCCGCTGCGGCACAGAAAGGCATCAATTTCTCGGGTATAGAATCATCGTACAGGCAATGATGAGCTATTAATCGGACCTATAACATGCATATATTATAAGTAAATGCGGGCTAACTTAATTGATCATAATCTGTATTTTTCTGGTTAAAATTTAAATCGATATTGATGGAAAGACTTGGTTTATGAAGGATTAACGTTTACAAAAGAAGAAAACGTACCAGATCACCAGGATTTAATATATTACTGTCCAACAAACGTTCCGTTATTAAATTTGCCGAGCTATTCGATGGCGTTGCCACTAAAAGCCTGCTGTCGGGTATCGCGGTGAAAATTTGTAGAATCGTCTCGCAAAGTGTTACTGTCTTTCCCGTCCCAGGTGGACCAAATATCACATAGGGTAACGGACGTGCTACTCCCTTCATTATGTTCCACACAGCTTCTTTTTGATAATAGTTCAAACCTTTATTAAACCAATTTAATTTGCGCTTCTTTATTTGATCGATATAAGGCTTTAATTCGTCATTGGTCTGATTAATTTGTTCATTTGCTTTCTCTGAAGCTGTGTTACTGACGCCATCAATTTTATTATTGTTATCACATTTTGCTGTATTTGTTTGGAGATGTAAATTTGATTCTATTTTCGTACTTGAAGTCTCCGTCTTTTTAGGTGGCGATTCGACAGGTTTAACTTTGAAAAGTCTTTCTACTACCGATATTCTTGGAGATGTTCTGGTTGTACTTTCTAAGGATGTATCACTACCAGAAGCGATGCTGTTAGAGGAATCAGTAGATGACATGGATTCATTTGCTTCGTTACAGATCTGCTTAGTATTAATAGGTTTCTCTTCGATGTCGTACTCTTCCAAGTGAAACAGAGGTTCTTTTTCTATTACTTTAGTAGGAAACAGAATCTCAGGCCCGAGACGATTGAGAGCTAGATTAACAGCATTATGACAACGTTGAAGGGTGCTATTAGAGCATTTGAACGTAATATTAGCGAAAATCACATCATCGGATAAACTTTTATTAAATTTGAGGAAGATCTCGCTGCTCTTCATTTTATGAATATAGCCCTCGTATTTTAACGCATCTATTACAAAATAAAAATAAGGATTATTAGTATTTTAAGATAACCAACTTCTCTCAAGTTAAAAATATGTAAAAACTGCTTCGAATCGCTTTCAATTGCTAGCAATCCATTAGTTACTGTTCACAGATGTGATGAATAGGTAAATTAATATTAAAATATACTTAACTTTTTACATCTAATTCATAACCTTGTTTAGTTAGTCTGTGAGGTATAACAGTTGCTACAGCTCTATCACCGACTAGCAGGGAAGGGCGTTTTTCTACTAACCCCGGAACATGTAGTGTAAAATAATCTCGGTATCTTTGCAACTTTACGTTTTGCATGTTATATTGTTGTATATTAAGTATCTGAGCTACTTCTTCCAGATACAATAAAGCATGGAAACGTTCTTTATAAATATTAAAAGTTAGTTGTTTCAAGAGAGATGGAACTGCACGCTCTAAATTGGCTTTGCATTCTGCTTGTGATATCACCATATTGTTCAATATCACATTCCAAATATATTGCGGTACATTGAACACTCCATTACGCATTCTAAAGAAAGTAGTTTTATATGGTTTTACTCCGGGAATGTATGTCAAATCGTCCTCTTTATTCAAATTGTCAAGATTGATTTTCTGATTGTTCTTTCGTGGAACGGACGTAGAAGGTCCATTTTGTGAAACATTTATTGCATTGGTAGTTATATGAAATAATCTACCAATCTTAAAGTCTTTGAAGTTAAAGATAAACAGCTCCTCGGATTTACCGATGAATCTCGCTTTACACTTGAATGTATACGAAATGCTTTTAGAAGGATTTATTACCATATTAACATCTGTATTTGTTGGTGATATTACTGATAACTGAGATGAAGTTTCTTGTGACATAAAAGTACCATTTTGCAACACTTGAGCACAATTACCAGTATTACATATTGTAACCGTTAAATTATCCTCCTCTTCTATGTTTAAATTGAATTTCAATTCATCATCTATAATAATATCATTTTTATTCTTTAATAAATCATTTATGCTCGATAGTTCAGAATAAAAATTGCTCATAACTGAGCAATGAGAAATTTTGTTCATTTCCTAAAAACAAATGTAAAGTATGAGATAAATTTTTATTATTGCAAAATTAAGAAAAATTTGATCATAATCATTATCAAGAAAATTCTTACCAGGTTTAATGGCACTACAGTCAATGATCTCCATTTGTGAATTCCTTGATCACTTTCTATGCTATCACTCACTACTTTGTCATTAACACAAGGAATATAACCTGGTTCACATGCGCTCTTATGAAATATTATACTCTTATCGATTACTCCTACTTGATTCAGCGAATCATACTTGGTTATCACACCTACATTCAACTTGGATCGTAGCGGTTTAATTTTATCCACTTCCAAAATATTATCAGATTCATCTTGAGAATCGCTTACTTCAGTCAGAGATTCTAGTATTATCCAATCACCAATGAGGGGAATGAATTCAGATTGTACTTTATTCAAGTTGATTCTAATATCTGGTTCAACCATAACAAAACGGCCTTCACGTTCTTTCACTTTAGCAATCATGCTTTTTTGTAAGATAGAGTTGCGGATCTCCTTTCTTTCTAAGGGTTCTTTATCTTTTATTTCATTTTTATGAATAATTTTTATTACTTTTACCTTTTCCTTTGGGTCACGTAGTAATGCTGAGTAGTAAACATTATCACCTATTTCCAGATTACTGCTTAGTTCATCATTTTTCTCATATATATGTTTATTATCTATTAAGACATAGTCTGCAGTAACACAGGTAATAATTCCATTTTTGTAATAACATCCCTCTTTGTTTAATGTTTTTTTTACAATGTCTCTTTCTTCTTCTTTCCTTATGTGTTCTATATGAGATATAACTGTGTCTATATCTTCTACTTCATTCAAATATTTTTTCATATATTTTCTGGTATATTGAACCAGACTGAACATTAAAGTCAACATATTTAGTTTCTTTGGCTCCTATCTAAGTATCTATGAATAGAGGACAAGATATAAGGGCCAATTGTTCCAACTTCGTGGTAAGTTAACTGATAGTTAAATCATATCTGTTTTTGTCTAAGATGAAGAAAACATGAAGACAAACATATAATTTAACTATCAGTTAACTTACCAAGAAGTTGGAATAACCAGCCCTAAATATAATGGTTTATACTAAATGAGAAAGTTATAAGAAAAAAATATTAAGCAAAGGAAAATAAATTTAAACAAATGGAATAAAGACAATGGCATACCGGTCTATAGGCTGATACTTCCACTCTGTTGCCTTAAGATATTCCAGTTCCTTCCGTAATGATTGTACACGTTTGGCATGTAACTCCTTGACCAATCTTTTACGTTGCTTTTGATCCTGCCATTCGCATTTCATATGATTCAAAATCTTAGAAGTTTGATTTGCACTTGAGGTTAATTCTGAGTCTTGCGATTCCGGTGTCCTCTGTCCTGTTGAGTGTCCTAGAGTGCTCGACGATAAAGTGGATGAATTCATAATTTGTTCGAGTGAATTACTTCAACACTGGTCACATGTGCATATATTTTACTAAAGACTTAAGTTTTATTAGTCTAATAAACCAAGTTTTGTCAAACTAATACTCAATTTACGTAAATATATTTACGATATGCTTGAGAATAGCTCGTAAAATTTAACGACGAAACAATAGGCACAAGTAATAGCCGCGTTCAGCAGAAAAAGCTGTTTAGTTATTGTTCCTGATTGGTTTATTCTCCTGGATCCGTTAAAGATCTGAAAGAATACTCCAATCATAGATAATAATCACTAAGCGCCTAGTAAATGGCTTTTTCTACTTAATGTAACCAATAATAAATCTTGAGAAAAGACACAACGGCTGTACTCGGAAAACACAATGGTTGTACAATGGTAGAGAGTAATTTGTCAATATTACTGGTTTAAATATAAGGATCTGACTGTAAAGACCAGCAATCACTAACCTCTCACTCAGCACTTTGTTTTCTGAAAGAAAGGATGCAGTTCAGGGGGGCAACTATCTATTTCTAAACTTCTACGCATGCGCATAATGGCTGCGTTCAGAGAACAAAAGCGTTCACTGAGCGATTAGTGGCTATTGGTCTTTGCTGTTAGACCCTTGCATTCAGACCAATAACGTGGACGAAGTACTCAACCGTTGTGTTTTCTGAACGCAGCCAATGATTGAAACTGCGCTGGATAGTCTATGACAAAATGTTATATATCATTCATAGTATGCGATATAAAAGAAACGAGTCCAGTGCTAAATTATAAAATGGCATATATAATTAATATATATCTTGCTCTTATTTGATGTATTTCATTTCTTTTTCTTATATTTGCATATAAATTCAGCTTTATCTGTTTACATACTCATTGGCCCGTATTCAGAACATGCTTGTAACCACAGACTTCTATATAAAGCCAGCGGCACACGGTGCTTGTTTTCGTGCTGGATTGCTTGCTGGATGAAAATACTGCGTTCTGATTGGTGCATTTCCGAAGATGGATGGAAATGCACCAATCAGAACGTAATATTTTCATCCAGCAAGCAATCAGCACGAAAACAAGCACCGTGTGCTGCTGGCTTTAGTGACTACGTTTACACGGCAAGGTTAATCCGGATTGGGTCGGGGGTATCCATGAGGATTTCCCCTGCGTGATTTAATCCGGACTAATTAAATAAAAAGACGCGTTGGCAATAATATTTCATGGATGACGAGGAAACCTATTATGTTACCTTCTAATTATAAAAATATTAAAGTACAAATAAGTTTCCGCCGTTTGACAAAAGATGGCCCCACCAGAAGGTTATGTTGAAATTGTCAGATGTAAAACGTAGTATCATAAGTTTGGACATCTGGTAACAACATAACCTTGGGTGCGTTCCGTTTCACATATATGCGCGCATTTTTTATAGTTACGTGATATAAGCTATGGATAAATGTGCGCATATGCGTGAAACGGAACGCACCCTATGTTCGCCACAAAAAATGGCGCGTAATTTAAAATGTCAGATCATTTTGAGACACCCTTTACAACTACGCCTATCTTTCAAGACGGACTAAAAAATTGATTAACGAATCGATGTTCAATCTGTTTCATTAAATAATCGATTATCATATTATATTTTCAATCGACTATCATATGACATTTCATTTACGTATATAAAATTTACAATGAAAAAATAAATTTTAATACTTTGTATTATTATGAAGTATCATGTAAAATATTTCTTGAAATACTATTTATTTCTCATCCTAACGATCAATCGATAGAAATGATTCCTCGACAAGATATTCGTTAAATTTGCGATACAATATTAAAAAAACTTGACGACATGAAAAAAGTTATAACAAAGCGATCCCTTGTAAAACTGTCGCGTTTACAACTCGTACAAAAACCGTACGGATTCTGTTGTGAAGAAAAAGATCAGGATCCCGATAAATATTATGATATGAGAAACCCTCCCTTTGTGTCGTCTCTAACAAATGTAGTTCTGGATGGCAGCGGTCCCGGTGTAAAATTTCGAATTGCCGACATCGGTCGGCCACCATATTCTGTTCAACTTCGTAGAATTTTAGAAGTGAAAGGTATAGCTTATCTAGGACGTTGCAAGAGATGTCGAGGTCCTTTGCGATGGCACCTGGAGGACGAAATTGCACTAGCACGCGAAACCATGGCTAAGGAAAGACAAAATGATTACAATGAGAGCATAAAGAGAAATTTAAAGATCGCAAGACAAAAAAGTAAGATCTTACGTTCAAAATACCAAAAGAATATGTAAAATTCGCTAAAAGATTATTTTTGTAAAAGTATTTGTGCCAATAACGTCAAAACCTAAATTTAAATTCACAATTACTTAGAAAATTTGTTTTAACACTGATATCACATTTCAAGTGAAAATATGATATCGGCGTTTTTATTTGATATATATTTTATACATTATATGATATATATTTATTTAAGATATACACTCGTTAATATTATAACTGCAGATTTCTTACCTTACATTGTTAACATAGGAAGAGGACACAAACATCACATTAAAGGTACCAAATTTCAAAAGAATACTACTTCGGAGTTAAAAGTTGCACAGGACGATCAAGAGTTGACAAAATAATGAAAGTTGATCAGAAAAAATCCATTGTACTTATATTAAATAATATAAAAAGATTATTATAATTAAATATACACTAATAGTAATGAAAGCTAAAAATTAAAATTACAAATACATTAATATAAATAATCTTAAAATCACGATTGTGAATCACACAAGTAAAGGTAAAATTGTTGAAAAAATATTTATGCATTTATATAATTATAAATACGATTGTGATCAGAAAATATGATTATATACGACTGTAGTCATATATAATCCGATAGACAATAGATTTTTGGAAATGTTTATTAGAAAATATATTTTAGCGGCATACAAATATTTATACAGTTCCTGTTATTCATTATAATCATAATGCTGTTAATATATAATTGATATATTGCAGGAAGAATTAAATGAATATCATATTATATGGCTTAGAATATAAAAATGGATTCACTGTTGTATGTATCTGATAGATAATTCAAATGTACATGTGGAAATTATGCAATAATGATAATTAATTATGCAAAAGTGTAATAATTATGATAATTATGACAAAATTATGTAAAAACACTACTTTTGGTTAAAATTTATATCACTGTCGATGTCAATTATTTTTTTACAATGCGTGACCGAATTGAATTGTCTATAATCATCTGTGTTTTAACGTAATTTTTTTATCAAGTTTTTACTGAAATTCCACGATGAACATTACATACAACTGTAACAGTTTTTTAGCTATTTACTTTAATAGTCGCGTATGATTAGAAAGAAATTAGTAACTGTACTATCTTATTCGTTAAGAATTAATATTAAAAACTGTCGCCATTACGTTAATCATTATTAATATGTCATGTAAATAAAATTTTGTTTTTCTATGTTTAAAGTTTATTCAGTCAAAATGAAAGATAACGAATAATCTGTTGTATTATCACCGACGTGTAATTGCAAAGTTTTTCAAATATGATGTTTACTTGAAAGTTTAACTTAGAAAATAGCAATGCAAAATTAATTTAAATATTTATTGTTAAATAGCAACTTAAGATTAAGAGTTATAGGAATACGGTCCCATGATATCATTAACGAGTATTATGTTGTAACGTAAGAACAACGTAAACAACGATTTATCAGCCAAGTGAGTTAATCTTTGGTTCAATATCTGATGGCATCAGAGTGCATTGGTGTAGCAACATAAGAAACGCGACTTGTAAAAGAAAAGGAATATGAAAGAAAAACAAAATAACAGTATTATCATTATACTCTCGCGTATAAATACATCTCTATGCAAACATAAAGAAATATGAAATGAAGATAACTTGTTGAAGAATGTGTAATGTTTACTTATTTATTTATTTACTTATTTATTTATTTATTACTTATCGGAGAAACACACTTTCGTATATCGCAGATTTACGTTATATTTACGTAAATTTGCAATATGTATACTATATATATATATATTTATATAATGAAGTTATACCGCGTATTAAGGAATGTTATTTTCTACGGGAACGGTAAGTATTTCACTGTCCTCCTCCTGTACGGAGTCGGCCACCGGTTGCAAGATGTTTGCAACACTAGTTGTTAGCTTTTCTGACGTCTTTGGTGTGAGAGAATACGTTGCCGCTTCCGCATCCGGTGATTCGCCTCTGGAGATGCAGCCAGGTACTATCTTATCTTCGGATCGTCTCCTCGAACCTAAAGACCTACGTTGCTCGATCAGATCAGTCTTGGTTACGGACGGCAGTGGCATCATTGCTGCCATGCCTGTGGATTTTGAGGAAGCATCCAGATCTGTACTTGCGCTCTTTAATATAATTTGTAAATTGTCATCCTTGGTTGTGTTTTTGTATACAGTCTCATTCTCAGTCGAACTTTGTTCTTGAAGTTCCTTAGTGAGATTTATATGTTCCTTCGATAAACACCGGACGTTGTTACGAACATCGTCAAATATTGTATTCAAGTTTTGCTGTTCTAAAGGCTCGTTTATATTAGGCTTTGTCTCAGACTGTTCTTTTTCTTCCTTGATTTGATTAGCGTCAAGTTGCACGATATCCTGTGATCCGTTCGTTATCGATAAAATTTCTTTCGAATCTGCATCCTCGGTGACATCTCCCGTTGTATCAATCGATATCCTTTCATTTATAGTTGTCTGCTCTACAAATAATGTATCAGATTGTACTTGAGAATGTAATTTTTCTTCTTCGTTAGCATCATCTTCAGTGGCATTCTGCAACTGTTTTTTATTGGCATTTGATAAATCTGACGGTTCACTTATATTTATATCTTGTATTTGAATAACATGCTTTTGTTGTTCATGAATTTCATCATCTTGAATCTGATGAACCTCATCTCGAATTTGATGAACTTCACCTTGAACCCGATGAACCTCATCTTGAACATCAGACTGTGGTTCGTTGATGATTTGCAAGCTTATATCATTAATTTCTTGCGAATCCGATTCCTCAGTAATATCCCTTACCATATTCCCAATGATATCATCGACGCTAAGTTCCGTTACAACGGGCATAAGACATGTTGCGTTTGTAGTACCGAGGTCTTCTGATACTTCGCTCACTTCTGTAATATGCTTAGGTGCCACAACTTCAGATTCTTCGTCGAGTTTTCCAATTTCGTTAGAATACATTATGTATCCTTGTTGGTCTTCGATAAATTCATTACCTGTATTGGAGTCACCAAATGATTTATTAATTACTTCTTCGTCAATCAATTTCTCTAACTTCTGCTCTGTTTGATTAAAACAAGATAGGTTAGTATCAGGAATAATATAATCAAGTGTTAGTTCAGTTAGTTTTTGTTCAATTGTCTTACCAAAATCTGAAATCTCTTCATTCGGATGATCCTGCTGGACAACTGTTTCATCAGCGACAACCTTAAGTTGTTTCTCTGTAGTGGAAGTAGTATCTTTAGTTTCTTCAATCACTTCGACGTCTTCATCAATTACTTTTTCAACTTGCGTAATGTCCTCGCATTCGATTTGTAAAAACTCGACGACATTCGTCCCATTCAAATTCAATCGTACATGCATCGGGTCATTCTCGTCGAGAGTTTCAAACTGGAACATTGTAGCCCCTTCAGCGGCAAGTTCTTTAAACTTGTCGCAAGCTTGCTTGCTCCATACTGCTATGTGGTGCGGTTTCTCCAGAGCACATCGTTTCGACAGAGTGGGAATATTAACAATATCCTGTGGCAGTACTCTTAGCTCCTTCGTAACTGCAGAATTACCGTAGTCCATGTAAAGAACTTCCATGCCCTCTTCGTGATGCGCGAGTATTTTTGCTCTGTACCAATATTCATCTTCAGGATATAAAGCAGCGCAAACCGTACCGACGTCAAAGGTATTCAGCGTAACGAAACTTTGTGCGTCTCGTAAACGATCCGACATCACCTCCAGTTCGCTTATGCTGCTCTCTGCTTGGATCCAGAATTCGTCTGGGCTGTTAATATGACTGACCACCACGTTCGGCGAGTTCTCTTCGCCGAGCGGCGGCAGTCTCTCCTCAATGACTGGCAGATGTTGCTCGCACAAACTCGCCAGAATATCGGTCACGTTTTGGTTGTCCAGCGTCAGTTTCACCATTGATGTCTCTTGCTCTTTCAACACGTCCAGGATGAAAATTGTCGCACCATCCGCTGCTAATCCTATGAATTTGTTGCAAGCTTCCTCCGACCACTCCTTTACGTGTGATGGTAGTTCTAGGCAGCATTTTCGTGACAAAGGCGGCACATCTGCTAGATCTTCTGGAAGAGCGCGAATTTCCGTAGACTTGGAGGAATTTCCATAATCTATATATATGACTTGAGTCGTGCCTTTGTCGACGTGAGATAGTACACGCGCTCTATACCATTGTGAATCCTCGGGATACTTGGCAACACACAGTAAATCCTCCTTCACGATGTCAATTCTTGGGAACATATCCGCCACCATGAATCTATCAGTCATCACTTCTAGATCAGCAACTGATTTTTCCTCTTGTACCCAGAATTCACTTGGAGAATTGATGTGGCACACGAAGGCGGAATGTGGGTCCAGTTCGATGTCAACAATTTCCTCGTCCACAAGTTCGGCTTGCTCAGAACTAACTATGACAGCGAGTCCCTCTTCGACCAATGTCTCGCTGACGCTCTTGTTGTTTATAAAAAGCTCTACACGGTTCGGCACGGTGTCCGCTACTATCTTAGCTTGAAGAACATCAACTGACATTACCAGTTCCCCGAATCTGTTGCAGGTCGTTTGGTCCCAATCTTCCGTACCTATGGGAATGACATCGAGTTTACACTTGACTGCGTATCTCTTTATATTTTTCCAAGTATCCGGCATCTGTCTAATGTGGCCGGCTTTGTCGATGACATCGGTATTGCCATAGTCTATGAATCGGACCGTTGTGATGTCCTCATCCGCATCTAACACCTCGGCGCGATACCAGCGATCATCGAATGAATAAATAGCAACGCATAAGGTGCCTTCTTCTGGTATATCGTCCACCGCCGGGAAATTGAGAACCTCTAGTTGAAGTTTGTCTTGAAGTTCGCCCAAGACTGCGTTCTCGTTTACTTGTTGTAACCAGAATTGACTCGGGGAATCGGTATGAGACACGTACGTATCGAACATGAGGGTTGTCGACGATTCTTGCGTCTGGGAAAATGACTGCGGAGCTATGTCTTGCTCCCTTACCAGATTCAACGAACGTAATTTATCGCTGAGTTTTTCACCGTTTTCGATCAGATCGACGATCCACTTGTTGTGCACGTTGTAGAAGACAGCTGTGAATTCCTTGTTCATTAAGTGAGTCTGCACTATGTTTATTTGCTCAGTTTCAATGCCCGCAAGAGCCACGGATAACGTTGCGTTTATCGCTAATTGGTAGGGTTCGTAAAACTGCGGTTCCAAGACCATGATAAATTCCAACGCTATCTCCTCCGTATTGCCATAGTCGATGTAATGGACATAGGCCGTAGTTTCGGTGTGGCTGATGATCTTTCCTCTGTACCAACGGCCGTCTGTACTTTTGACTGCGCACAGCAGATTTACTTCTGGCTTCAGTCTTTGTCCGGAATTGAAGTAGTATTGTTGCAGATCTGCCAACAATTTAGCCTCGATCTCATAGTCGGAGTATCGTTGCAGCCAAACATTGACAGAATGATCGTTCTGTATCATAGCGCATGACATGGACACTTTGTGAGTGGAACTCAGTATAGGCATTGGACACACAGTTGAGATAACTTTATCACTTGCATTCATTATTCCGTTGCCATGCAGGTCGTACAGCTTTACCATGAGTCTGTAAGAACAAGAGGAATTAATACTCAAACTAAAAAAAAGCCTCACTAGTACTTGGTGATATAGAGTTGAATGTACGAACCTGCTATCGTTGACTTCTGTTACGTGAACGAGCACATCCTTTCCTTCAATCAATTCCTTCAACTGTCTATCTGCATCGGGAGATGCTTGCACATCTTGCAGAGAGCACTCTAGCGCTTGCTTCTGCATAATCGCAAGTGCTCCAGGTAGAGCCAGAGCCTGGATCATTGTATTTTTATATTAAATTTAACGATATCAATCATAATCAATGAAATATCAATAATATCAATAAATGTAAAAATTAGAAGTCTGTGATTAACGTGTTATAATCTCATGTTACCGCACGATGTATGGTATCAACACGCGCCTTCGTCAATTGAGCTTGTACAAGTTTTCGTAATATCTAACTAAACTCACGTTATCCAGTATTTCATCGTATGCCCCGGTATCAATGAACTTTATGTCAAATGATCCGACGAGGAGCGAACAGTTAATCACTACTGCTCGCCTCCATGTTCCATTTGCATTGACTAGACAACCCGTGCCAAGACACATCTCGCGGCTTGACAGTCGCGGCATCACCTGATATTACATCATATACTTCTCCGTATAATTCGTTTAAATTCATGCGATCAACTGTACACTAAGCTGATTTAGCGATGTTTTATATCGTTTCGCTCTTTGCCATTCTACATTTTATTCTAGCAATATTTTATACAATTTCACTATTAATTTCAATATTATGCTTCTAAAATATTATTTCTACTTATATTTTTATATATAAGCTAAGTCAATCTATATTATATAACATAAAAACTATGTAACGCAAAACAGTCATCTTTAAATTCTAAAAAAGTGTAATATAAATAAGTGTAATACTGTTACAAATTATAATAAAAAAATATTTAAAATAAATATAACAAATTAGATTTTTAGATCGTACAGATGTTGAATGAGAATGGCAAGGCATAAAATATTTAAATGTTATGTTACAGTTATTTCAGGAAATTTGATTATTACAATAGCAATGGAACATGTATGAGGGCAATGTTATAATTATTTAGCGGTTAATACCATACATATCGTGCAATGAGATTTAAGATATTTTATAGGATAAAAATTAAATATTGTTAGACTTTTGGAAGCATACGATTCACAATTTATTTTTGAAGTCATATTATCATAAATTTTGTTATATGGTCCAAGTCAGATTTATATGTTAGTATTTATATGCTATCCAAATTCATCAAGTTTCTATATAAAAATTTAAATAAAGTCGTTATTTTTCCACCACCGTAGTGTATCAACTTCAAATAATAAATTTTCCAAAAAATTTTATACAGAAATAATTCTAAATCTGTTCGCACGGATCAGAAGATTAATTAAACGATTATGGACGTCTGAGATTTGTTATAATTATTAAATGACGATAAATACTAGCTAGAACAGTTAACAGCTTGTAAAGACGAGCTGTTAGTCCATCTCTATTAGACAATAGAAAATTCTATCCATTCTCTCCGTAATGCTTATTAACAACATATCTTATATGACAGCGTATGACTTGTAGCTAGCTATAATGCACTTATGCTAGATAATACCTCTGCGTTCTTATCTGCCATGTATTCGTCGATGAGGTGTTCACATTTCGAGGCTGACGGAAGTTGGACATGAAAACGAGTTATGCTTTCTACATTGGAAACTTTCATTTTGAGTGTTTGGCCACTCAAGAGACTTATGTCTACCCTTTCTACCTCATTGAGCGCCGTTATTTCTATATTAGGTGTTTCTGGAACAACTAAAAAATATCATTTTTATAGTATCATATTTTTTCATTATGTAGATATCTAAAATATATAATTTTGATTATAACGCAAAACAGTATATTATAAGTATATAACTATCAAATGATTCTTACCATTAACTGCTTCAGCTAAAGTTATTGTTTTTGCTGGCTGAAGTTTTTCGGCAAAAGCCGCAAGATTTTTCTGTACCAACGCATTACCTACGTCTTGTCCATTGAGGTTCAATGAAATCGTGTATCGATCAGCGTTCAAATTATGGAAGGTGCAGTCGTATTTGTCACCATTGAAACAGTTATCAAGTGCATCGTTGTTAACTTCGGACCAGTTTAAGTTCTTAGGTACAATGTCTTTCAACGTACACTGAGCTGCTAATCTAGGTAATTGCATGAACTTCTTTTCTACAGGATAAATATTATGCTGTTTTACGGTTGCACAATTTCCAAAATCTATGTACTGGACTACATGTCCATTTTGCACATTGTTGTTTACAACTTCCGCTCGATAAAGAGCACCATCCTCGGAAAATATTGCGATGACCGGTGAACCAATCTACATATAATAATTATATTTATTTTTTCACTATGTGAATTGTTAAAAAATAAAAAGACTTCTAGTGAAAGTAATAATTACCTCTAACTTATGTTTTATAGATTCTCTGCCAGCGTACGTTTTTTGGATCTCATTCATCATCGTTTTGAATTCTGCTTCTTGACGCAACGTTTGGCAATAAAACTTATTGGGATTTATGAACCACGTAATAATTACATTATGTTTAGACTCGGGCTCATATAAAGCAGTCTGCCACTTTGAACTGAAAGGAGTATAATCGGGAACTATATGTCCTTTTTTAGGTATTACTTTGTTCAACGCAGTTTCTTTTGCCTTTGTTAAATCTGCGCTTGTACAAAATTCTTCATTTATATAATTATTACTCGATATACCATCGATGACTTCGTGCAACAGTACTTCGTATATTCCGTTTCCTTCACTGATAAATTCTACGGCCAATGATTTCTCTTCAATTTTTTGCATGAAAGTTGCATACATTGCTTCCTGGTCGCCCGCATTTGTTAATCCAAGCAATTTACATTGCACCGCCTGTATTGGTAGCTTCAAAAATTCTTCTCGAATGGTTTTGATTCTTGTAAAATCGACCGACTCAGTATTACCATAATCGATAAACTTCACAGTCGCATTATTCCCCTCTACAGACTTAATCATCGCTCTGTACCATTTAAGATCTTCTTGATATTGAGCAATACAGGATGTGTCACATTTTATTTCAAATGCTTGCATCATTTCTTCATTTTTCTCGTAAGTTTCGGCAATACTATTCATAATTGGCTCTAATTCCAAACATTCAGGATTTAATTGAACAAAAAAGTCTGATGGACTATTAACAAATACTACTTCACAATTCTTTACAGTGCCTAAAGTAATATTCATCGGCACAAGTTGTGATTCTTTATTAGCTATAACTGTGCTCTGTGATTCTGTATTAACATCTTTTGTATCCCAAAATTCGCAAGTATCTTCCTGCAAACGATAATAAACGCATATATAATACAGGAATATATGTGATTATAATATTAATAATTATTAATTTTTCATTACCTGATTATATGAGATATTGTTTGTATAATTTTCTTTGTTTTTGAAATTATTACCGCCCGTATTGTAGTCACCTATATTTAACGAAATTCATGAAATTATAGAATATATTTTGAGCAAATATATTTCACATATATATTGAATAACGTTTAAGTTACCGTTAAATCTCCCATTTTTATTATAGCTAGTCCTATCGTTGTTTCGGTCGTTCCACTTTGTCGTTTGCAGTCTGCTGGGTATTCCGTTGTCACATCTTTCTCCTCGACTATTACGATTAAAGCTGCCTTTCCCGCGGCTATCGTTACCTTTGGACGAAGTATCAGAATCCTTGTCATTAAATACTTTATCAGAAGGATTATTACGGTATAATTTCGGTTCATTCGTGGGATATCTATTTCTGTCACTTCGGAAGGCTTCTCTATTGCTTTTGTTAGGTGTATCTATTTCGCCCTTATCATATTTGTTATACAATCTCCCAGATCTATTGATTGTGTTGACCTCTTTGGCAAAACGATCGTTTTGTGAATTATCACGTTGGAAATGAGTAGCAGTTCGCTCACGTCTGTTTTCATATTGTTTCTCTGGAGACCATTCACCGTTTACAATCTGTTTTTCTCTCCAAGTTTTTGGTCTGTTCTCTTGGGAAAACTTGGCGTTCTGATTGCGATTCCAAGAATCTGCATTACTTTTTTTGTTATACTTGTCTTTATCTCCGCTATAAAAAAAAAAATAAAACTGTATTAAAGTAACATTATTTGGAATAATATTATAGTAGTGATGCGATATCAGGAACAATTGTTCAACTAAACAAGTATTCATTTACAAAATGCATATACATGCAAAGAGAGAATAAATATTGACAACATACCCAGACAGCACCGGACATCCAATGGATGTACGTTTCACGTCCAATTTATGTCCGTATGTCCGATTTACGTCCGTGGACATAAATTGGACGTAACAAGGATGTCCTTATTGGGCATCGTTCTTGTAGGACGTTCGATGTACGTCCATCGGACGTCCTATATCCGAAGTGACAAACGTACGTCCTATGGACGTCTTTTGTAAAAAAATGGACATATAACGGACATCCAATGGACATCTTTTGTAAAAAAAATGGACATATAACGGACGTCCAATGGACATCCGTGTGCCGTCTGGGTATATTAAAAAATCAGTATAATATTTATTCTATATTCAACATAAAAATAATTCCTATGTAATCTAAAAATATATATTTTGTACGTAATATTTCATGGCAATAAGATGTCATAATTACATCAATTATTATAGAAAATAATATATTTTTATCTAAACCAACATTCATTGAATATACTATATAAACAGACAATAATAAAATACATATAATTACATGATTTAAATATAGATTACAAATTAATACATTTAATTTCTTTTCAGTTATACTAAAAAAAAAAACTAGGGAAGCATTCCTCTATCCGTTTATTAATTTACCGTGCGGTGTTAATATTTTTCAGTTTTAATCTCTGTCGGTGAGCCAAATTTGCTTGAATATTCGTACCAGACCTATGATGCAATAAATTGCACCTACATTGAGCCATCATACAAATGTTACAATGGATTGTTGACGCGTCTTAATTATTTTTGCAAATAGTAGTATATTTTTGCAAATAATTATATTAGACTAATATCATAAAATTTGTTACCTCTGTACGTCATATAAATTCGATGTTTTTGCAGAATGTTGAATTTCTCCATTTTGCGAACTAGTGGAATTTTCTGCAGTCTTATCGCAAAATAGATTGTTCAATAGCTGGGGATGAACACTCCTCATTGTTTCAAACTCAAATAAGTCGACTAATAGGCTATTGGGCTGTGAAGCAACAACTTTCATGTAGAAACGTTTCTCGAGCGTTAATCGTTCAAAATGACTGGTAATTTCCTGATCCGGTGCGAGTACTTCATAGCCATTCAATGCACATTTTATAGCTTGTGCCGGTAGTTTCGTCACTAAATCATCGTGAATCGTGCGTAGCGACATTATGGACAGTGTCTCCTCGTTTCCATAGTCAACATATACAACTTTGACTTTATCTCCACTAATGTTAACAATTTGTGCTCGATACCTGAATAAGTAAAATGCACAAGATAATTATTATTATATATATTATCTTATTATATATATTATTATTATATTATATATATTATCTTATTTAAAATAACAATAACCGAAAATATTGTTTCAAGCTTTACCATTCTGAATCGTATAATGCAGCACATGGTAATCCTACTTTCAGTTGTGCCATATTAAAAGCAGACGAAGTTTTAGCATACTGTGACAGACCAGCCATTATTGATTCGAGGGATTTTGTTCCACTATCAAGTTGTACGAAAAATTTCTTACACGATTCCACGAACGACACATGTATGATTTCCTGAACGTCTTTTGACAGTCGGCGTAATTGCGGATAAGAGTACATCATCGGTACTGTAGCTGGTACTGGAAATGCCTTTTTCAGCATGTCTTTTATATTAATGCCATTATCATAAAGATCGCCGTATTGAATCAAGGGCGGTCCTTCTGGTGGACGGACTTGTAAACAGAGCAGCTTCCTTGACACTAGTTCTTTAAAGTAGTCTTTCATCTCTTGTGTAATGTTCAGTTCCTTTAGGCCGCTCAATGTAAATCTAATGGAAAGAACTTTGGGATTGATAAACTCAGGTGGTAATTGAAAGATGTCTGTATATGGTAAAACCTCTGTATGACCGAAATCGACGTAATATAGCTTGCACTTGTGTTCCATCACGGACATCACAACTGCTCTGCACAGTACTCTACCCTCTGTGTATCCCAGGCAAACTGATCCTGGTAATGGTGGTTCTTGCAACGGTTCTTTCGGACGGTTATTTATCTCTTTCATAAGTCGGCTCAGTATTTCTGTCGTACTTTGAACTTGCACAGAAAATTTTTGTGGACCATCTTCCACGCATGATACCAATACGTCATGCATGGTACCTACATCCAAGACTCGAGACTTGAATACGAGTGCTTCTTGAACAGGGGGCGACAGTTGAGGTGCAATATATTTATGTTGAGTAATGTTAGGAGAAGGAGCTTTACAATACATCCCTTGCATGTTGGTATTCTGATTTATATTTGCATTTTGCATCATTGGCATTGTTGTAAAATTATTCATATTGCCTTCATTCTGTTGTTGATACATTGGTGTTGATAACATTTCCGGTTGTGAGAAAGACTTCATTCTAAATCATAAAAAATTATGTAACATGTGCAAAATAAATTTCAAGACCTATATATAAAATTAAAAAAAGAAAAAGAATATATTTATATTCAAACTAAATATAAAATATACCTGCAAATATCTTGCACATTTGCTGGTAAACCTAAGTGGCGTCTGATCAATAAATCACTGAAATCTTCATTATTATACCACAGTTTTACTAGGAAACGGTTATTGGCTACATTACTGACAAGAGCTCTATATTCATTGTAACATAGGATATTCTTGATTGTCTCTATTATTCTATTTTCCCAAACACCATTTACAGGTAATATTTTAAGTAATATAAATTCAGTTGCCATTGCTGGATAAGTCTGTAGAGGTTCCGATCCAGGTATATTGCCCAACAAATGGACATCATTTGGTGGCAGGATTTCTATATTGCCATAATCAATAAAATGCACAACTATCATGCCATCACGACGTATATCAAGTATTTTTGCGCGATAATAGCCATCATTTTTAAATCTGCCACAGCACAAAGCACCAATCATCGGTGGATTGGATTTAGATGGACGGCCATAACCTTGAGAGAATTGTTCAACCAAGGGATAAATGAACCGTTCCACACAGGTAGCAGTGTGCGTATCCTGTTGACCCCAGATCTTCAAGTACTCCCGATCGCTTTCAACATGAGTGACAAAGATGATGGTCTCAGTAGGGCATGGTATGTTGTCTCTATGATGAGACATTTTGATTTGTCCTGGTTATGTCCTTAGATCAAACAATTTTAGTTCTTTGTATGATAACTGTAACTTCTTCTATCCTTCTATCTTTTTTATCAATCTGTAACATATAAGTGTTCAATTATTGTTCAAATTTTTATTTCTTATTCGTATTCTTTGGCTTTAAAAGTATTAGTCTAGAGTCATCTACGACCATGCGAGCACTAGCTTATGTAGCCAGAAAATAACGTATCAATTAAGTATCATCACGTTGATCGAATCGACGAGCTGCGAATATCGTACAATTTTGCGTGATTCCATGTCCGACACATATTCCTTCCCAACACTTACCATTGTAAAATAATCGCGATTCGAACCTCTCTTACATATTTTAATTCGCGAATGTACTTATCGTTCGTTTCGTTCCGGACTTTTCAGCGAAAATCATGTTAATCAGTTATTGAGGTTGTATAATACTTGTCCTTCGCACTGACCCCCTATTCCGAAAATGTGTACAATACACATACCCATTGACGCATACAAAACATTCCTGATGTCGCAAAAACATAAGAGTGAACGGGACGTAAATTTTCTTATTAGGTTTCATGCTACATCATCATACCTGAAACTAAGTATATTTTCCACTACCTTATTCTTTCTTTCAAGTTCTCCCGCAGTTTACCGCCGTTAATGACAAAGATTTGCCGCACCATACACGCTTCAAAAAATACACTACTTTCGGTCACTTTCGGTGCTGATCTGCTAATCCTTTGTCCAACGGAAAGGTCCTTTGAGTACATTCGATGCGCGCATTCGGTATTACACCCGTTTACTTAGCGCTCGGTAGGTTCTTAAATTTAGTTGGTTCATACTTTCATATTCCATCAGGATCTAAAAGCATAAACTAACCAAATCCGAAAGCTTTATCGAGTGGTGTTCGCACCCAGTTCATCCGCGTATTAAAAGCGCGCTTATTTCAAATGTTAGCCAAGACTACCTGAACGATCATTTGTCGCAATCTTTATTTTTTGTATCAATAAATATGTTAATTAATTACTCTTGGTGCTTCGCTCTATATTACATATAAATATATTATTTATTGAGCCTTTGTAAGTTTTGAATTTCTGGTTTTAGGGTAATAATAATAAACTGCATGACGGTTGATATTTTTTTTTTATTTCTATGTGCAATATAAGAAAGACGACGATAACTTCAGAATTCTGAACATTGAGAGTCAGAGAGTTCGTTTGAAATCAGCAATTATTGATTATTGCGTATTGCACTCAATCTTATCATAAGAATAAATGTTTTTTCGTTTTCTCGTTATATTTCACGCTCTCTATACGCCTTTGTGGCATGAACACATTTTTATTAGAAACTTTAATATGTCTGAACGACTGTAGTATATTTCAATCTTATTTTATATTATTTTCTTCCAATGTACGAGATATATATTACTGTTACATAACATAATAATTCTCAAAACGAGTCACGGTCTTAAGTACATCAATTACATTTCAGCGAGTAATGAAATATATCATAAATTATAAGATAAATTATAAATATACATAGATCTACTTCTTTCCTAATCATAGAGGAAATTCTCATTCACTATTATCACGACAATAATATTCATTTCGATTTATCAAACATCAAGTATAATTAAAGACTTTTTTAAAAGCAAGAAAAAAAAATTACTTGATTTAATACACTGAATAAAAATAACGATTTAGAGATTGAAAGACTTAATTGTAACTAAATTGTAACGATTTCTCGTACGTCTTGTAATTGAGCAATGCTGTTCGCTAGATTAATAAAGTTTGTACATTGTTACGCTCATAGCAAACGTAATATCGTGAATATGCGTATATTATACTATCTTGTTGAGCTGAATGCTTGAAACATCACGATGGAGAGCTTGGAAACAAGATGGAGATTCTTAAACACGTCTCTGACTTTATCACTGTCTCTGACGAATATGCTTTTAACATTTGTAGCTATGAGAGAGCAGCATGATCCGGAATTGCCAAATCCTCCGTATCTTCCTCGTTATCACTGCTTAGAGATAAATGCTCTCTTAAAACAAGTGAACGCATTTGCTCTAGAACTTGATGCAAAGATTCTGATCTTTGATCTATCCTATCGTTTAGAGGTGTAGCATCGCCACTCGCCGTCCCACCTGCAGGTGTTTGCGGTGTATTGCTAGGTGGTATGGGGGTATTTGTTCCATCTCCTGTACCTGTAAGCACAAAAGTCTTTGTATTTGATGAAAAACATATAATTACGATTCTTATATTTGTGGTTACAATGAACTTTCATAATAATAATGACATATAACAGTTTTTATAATCAGAATATAACAGAATAATTTTATTGTTTATATTATCACTTCGTACCCATACTATCACTCGCAGGACTAGCTGGACGTTCTGCGCCTCTTATCTCTCTCACAATTTCCTCATCTTGTACATTGAGCCGTAACCCAGCAACACCTTTCCTTGGAACATTGTACAGATCCCTTTTAATTCTTCTTCGTCTAGAAGGATCGTTTCTACGCAACTGTAGCATAGAGCCGAAATCGGCAATATAAAGAAATCCTGCAATTAGTAGCTCACAATTTCTTCTGCCCTGCTTATATGCCGTTTCTAACTCGATACTCGTCCGCTCATCATATTGCCACCAACCTGCAAGAATTCGTTTAAAAATCTATCACGTTCCATTTCGTGGAAAAAATAGCAAACCAAGTATCTCTCATTTGCATATATGAATAAATTTAAAACATAATAAATAGTAAAATCATTGTTGGGAAAATATAGAAAAAATTCTTTTGGATGTAGAATACTATTTTATTATGTGAAGATATATGCATCTTTTTCTGTATTCTGTAGAATAAACATCATTTATGCAGTACATATTATAGCAATTAATCCATCAATAATGACTTCGTTCAATTAGCCTTTTTATAAGGTACCTTTAATATATAAGCATCTTTCTCTCACGTGTCATACAAATATCTACAAATCTATAAATCATATATAATATTCTTACTTATGGGATGCTTTATTATAATTGTAATTGTTATGATAATGTAAGATGCAATATATAATTTTTGCACACTGTAAATAGATATATCCATATTCAATATGTTACGCCATTAATTATTAATTTGGTTTTAACAGTATTTTCATTTTATCAGGTAGTAGTTGGTCATATTTATATAAATGTTATGATACACCCGAGATACCCTTGCATGGAGCATCTTTACTATCGCGTTTAATATTGCGTTTGTAACGTGGATTATACTTTCTATATTGACACTTGTTCTCAAAGTCAATTACATAAAGCATGCCACAGATCAAAAGTTCGCATTGTGCATCCCCTAGTTTGTAAATAGTCTCCAGATCTTTGTTTGTCCTTGGATCATATTTCCACCAACCTAAGAAGGGGTAGGATATCAACTAATATGCGTCCATATACAAATGTTTTTAAAGACACTGCAAGTTATTGCTAATAGAAAACATATGAATATGCATATAGAGAAAATACTTATGAATATTTAATAATTTTAATATATATAAATATGGAAAAAAGAATATCTAACAAAATACTCATAAATTTTAAATGTTGATTACAAAATGTAATTATTGTTTAATACAATACTTTACCATTTCGACCTTCATAGAACCATTGGTACTCTTCTTCTGAATGTTCTGATTCTTTTTGTGTTTCTTCAATCTCTACCAACTGAGGCCTTTCAAGGAAATCTGGTGGAATCTCTTGACGGCACATTGGACAGCGTTTACTTTGATTTGCAACACCCTTTACACACAGGTAGCAATATATATGACTACAGGGTAATCTTGCTGGATGAATGCAAGGCTGTAGACATACTGCACATTCTGGCACAGTAGTACGACCTAAAGAAATAATGAACAGAATTACAAATTTCTATATGTATGACCGGAACTGAAATAGTAGCAAAATTTGTTGCTTGAAACAAATACATTATATTAATTACATATTAAGTATTAAGTATTTACATATTAAGTATATTCAAACATATACTTAATCAAATAATTTACACTCACACATATATACATATAATCAAATGATTCATTATAAAATCTTACCTTCCTTTTCCTCAGCATCCTTGTCTTTTTCCTTAAGCGTACCACCGGATTTCTCCGGTATATTAAGTTTTGCTTGTGCCATTTTGCGATTAAACTGATTGCAGCTTTATTAATAAATCGTTTTCAATTTAACTAGTAAACAGCAACAAACGTCTTGTCCATAGACGCCACTCGCCATAGTCGACCATGTTGCTTGTTGTGGCGTGTGTGCGATTCTCACTTGCGATAGTTTCCATGTAACAGCGCGGCATTCGTCGATAATTTAACTGTTTGGTAAGACATTTACAACAGGTTACAGTATTAAGTTGATATAATTTGATAAGTCTCGAATAATTGAAAAGTATAATACCGTTATCGTTCTTTATATTCTCTCTAACTTTTTTTAACCTTATTTTGCTTGCCGTTTTTTTAATAATTTAGATATCGATAGATATCGTGCTGCAGAATGCGATAGCGATTGGTCTCGCATGCACTGCTTTTTGAGTGAAGTTATCACAGTGTCTCTCGAGATCGGACACAATTGGTCTGCTCTTTTTAGCTGCACTGCGGAACTAGTGCAATAAGTTAGAATGAGACAACTATATTTTTTCTCGCTTTAGCTTATTGCACCAGTTCAGTAGTACAGCTGAAAAGAACAGACCAAATATTGCGATTCTCGAATCGTTAAAGCGCTAAGTTCGCGGGATACAATTTCGTTCGCACGTATTCAGTATCCTCGCAGAAATAATTCCGATTTTTATCAATATTTTTCGGTCTCCTTCAAATTATTGATATACAAAAGAAACAAGATATTATGCGACGACTGATGTGAGTATAGAATGACTATTTGAAGATGAAAATAATTAGTTATTTCATATAGGAGAATGCAACGCCTCCAACGATCATTTCAACGTTATAATAGAATTCGAAGTACATTTCTCGATCCATTTATCTTACATATTATTTTAACTATTTTGTTTTCTTTCGTCAAAATAATACACGACATATTGAATATAACATGTTCTATCTGTCGATGGCTTCTCAGAAAGACTGCTTTGGACGAGATCTTGGATCAAATCGTTGGTAATGTGGAAGATATGATCTGATCGTCTCCATGAGTCAAACACACCCACACGCATGCATAACAAGGTATGTTCAGCAGTAATTATAACTGAGAAGCAATTTTACATGTGAATTTTATTAGAAATCTTTATTCGTACAACTGATTATTAAATATCCTTACAAGGCAATCTCTTCCCTGTTGTAGCAATTAACTTCTTTTATTCTATCTTTATATATCATGCATTAAGGCTGTTTGGTATGTTGACATTTATAAAGAGTTGTCCCTTGTTTTCTTACAACAAAGGAATTGAGCTATACTAATTGTGTAACTGAGAAGATATGTTTCTTAAGTATTATAAAATTTGAATGTAAACATACCAGGCAGCATTAATGTATTGCATGTACAAGGCAGTCATACGTAGTAACTTAAAAATCACGACGCTACACAAAAGATTGATTAAACCTTGACTAGGATAAAGAATAGGCGTCGTGACTTAGCTTGAAACTTACTGTCGTGTCCACGTATTATTTCAATCGTCACTTTAATTTTGTTTGGAATTGATAAAATCTTGAGGGATAAGGAAACAGAATTTATATATATATAGGATATGTATATATATATATATATATATATATGTGTATATATATATATATATCCTCAATTATATATACTCTTCAAGGATGCAAAATACATATGAAATTAAAAATTTTATAATATAATATGAGAAGAAAGATATTAAGAATTATCTTATATACTCAGAAATAATTATTTTTACAAAAAACTCTCATTCTATGAAGAGAAACATTTGAGCACGACAGATTCTTAGGTCTATTGTTGCAAAAAAAATATCGGATTTGTCATAATTACTAATTATCTTGCTAAGCTCATTATCACGTCTAAGATCATCTTTATTAGCAATAATGCATTATTGCGGATGAAATTCGCCGATTGCGATTTTGATCCAAACGAATCTTGATGAAATTGTAAATATTATTAACACGAGCCTTTCGAGAAACGGATGACTCTGTAATAATGAGAGATGAATTGAAACCGGAAAATTTCGAATGTGTTAAGTGCAAAGGGAAATATTAAATAAACATATATTTTTCCTTTTTAGAAATATTTTTAATAAATAAAGCATTTGGAATCTGCTCTAGTATGTGTGAAATTATCCTGAGAAAAATTTATTGTTTTGGCACTCAACACGTTCGAGACTTTTCGTTCTCGATCGGGAAATACGATTCGTCGTTGTCCTAAGGATTCTTGCGTGGTCACTTAGGGCAAAGTACGGACGATCCACGATCAATCTAACGACAGCACCGATTCGATAGAGGATCTATTCTTCGATGGTAACCTCGGACCTCCGAGATAACTCAGTGGATTGCCGAATGTTCGTTGGCCATCCGGTAGAAAGATAGGAAACAGATTGAAGATCATCGGCTTGTTTCGTTCTAAAAGATAACAAAATAGTGTTCGTAATTAAGCCTTTAATTGAAATCGCGTATATTTGGATGTTAACGAGGAAAACTTTTATTACATCTTTTATTATATCGAGAAATAATTTTTCTCAAATTTTAATTTAGATTTCTTGGCATTTATGATCGATCATTAGCATGATTAATGTTAATTGTCAATACAGAAATTAATATGCTTCATACAATACCATTATTAATACACTGATTATTATTAATGCAAATTATTTAACTTCAATATTCATTATATCGTTTCAAGTATACCATTAGAATTTCTGTCATTAAACAACCGTAATACTTCTCTTTGTTTCTTCTGATATCTATTACTGACCTACGGAGGAATTTCCTTGCATCTTTGATTGTCGTCCAGTATCTTTGTTGATAGGCGCCTAAATAGAGCGAAAGATTATTTAAAAATTCTCAATCTCTCGCCGTAATTCATGCGACGTATCGCGATGGGCATAGGCATCATTTTTCAAGACGAAACTAAAGATTTATTTTACATTCCTGGTTAGTACGTATATGTAGCAAGTACGCTTAGGCACTTTGAATAGGCTTATTTTATAAAAATCAGATTCCCTGCTTGCTCAAAGCGTGCATATGATGAGGCGATGTTCTCATGGCATCAACAATGTCTTCGTTGAATGTTTTTAAATCGACGATTAACCTGGGAATGGTTGCACCGCAACAACTTATATTAGACATTTATTCAAGAAAATACTAATGTACAATAGTATTTTAATTCTTGATTTATCTTCTATAGACCTAGAATCAATCAAACATTTTAATCTCCCGTTAGGAATTCGATAAAATTCTTTTTGTTAATTAAACATACATAATAAAGTATTATCAGCAGATCATGCACATGCTTGCCTGACAGAGAAGAAATAATTTATTGCACAAAATACACTATTTTCACTAACGATTTGTGAATTGTGTCTTGTGAGTGCAAATCCAATCTTTCAAATTGTTTATCCATTCCCAGGTTAAGATAAAAAGGGTTTCATTGTGAGAGAAAGACGGTGAGCTTGCGAGAAAAAGCTTGGCAGTATGGGAAAGGCGTGAGACGGTCACGACGATGCAACAGACATAAATCGATGGAAAAAATTTTTATATTTCCTCTGTCACACTTTTCGTATATATATAACATGCTATAAAATTTGTTTCGAGGCTCATGATTTAATGTCTAGCGGTTATGTCATATCAGAAAAACGTAATGTTCCGCGGGATGCACCATCGCGTTTATATCGTGCAAAAAGTATATTCGAATATATAACGCATCTCTTTGACTAGCTGTGCTATTGTGAGCGTGCTAATCTAACGTGCACATCAAAGTCAAAATGCCTTTGCACAATAAAGTCAAAATGCCTTGCCTTCGAAATGCAAAATATATAAATATATACATATATATATATATATATAATGTAATCTTTCCTGTATTTTGGTAATGATTTTTTTATATTTGTATTTATTTAATTTTCAATTCGTCTGATCGCGTTTGATTCACAATAGCATCGCCGTAAGCAGTTTCTTGTTAATTGCCAATGCATCCAACGCATCGGAAGCAGATTCGGATGCGTTATACCGTAGATATAAATTGCGTCTCACGATAAGAGATTGTAAGGGAAACGAAAGGCTGTGGAGATGCAGGTCAAGATGCGATTGTCGAGCTTAATGTTCGTTTATATTATTATCTATCATTCGACAACCCGTACCTCTATAGTTCGATATCCGACGTTTTCGTTTCATCGGGTTTTAAAATGGAGTCTAACGGTATAACACTCTCGTCGACACTCGTCTTAGACCAGTTTCTGTGCTGAAAGTATGGCGCCTTGTATTAACGACTGGATTTTCGTGATAGCGCCAATATTCGCCGAGTGATATGATTTTCCTAAATGCTTCGTGAATTTCTCCGCATGATTACCTTGATCGCCACCAAAAAGCATACAAACGCCACACTCGCTTTGTACAATTGCACGAAGCAGCGAAGTCAAACTAAATCAACTCGCAGGTGTACACAGAACGAGCCACACAATTGTTGTGCGTTTACGTATTAAAAATATAAAGTTTCAATATATATGAAATTTATGATATATTTGGCAGAGATAACTTTGTAATTAGGTAATTGGATAGTCCGTCTGTAGCGTACACCGCGATGATTGATGATAAATCTATGCAGTGAATTTGTTTTCGATGTGTCGATTGCGTGGTATCAGATACAACGGTGTTGTTAAAACATACAGTATTGCTGCTATAAATCAACATATTTCTTGCGGATGAGAATATGTGGCTTATATCTCGAAGATGACTTTGTGCTATCTTATCTCGGGACGCTCGTTGTAAGTTTACTTTTATCTCGTTATCGTTTCCGTAATTATGGATATTCAATTATTATATAGGCACTCTAGAGTTTTTAAATAATACTTAACTTGAACTAAGTACGTGTAGCCTTGTCTAAAGCTAATCAATACTGACGTATACTGACGACATGCTACGTAATAAGGCAAATACGAGTGCTTGATTACGTGCTAATTTCAGTTAAGAATACACTATTCTAATATATTTCTCTGACCCCAAGAGGCTATTGCGAGCCAAAGTTTGGGGTAAACGAACGAGCTATATAAGGACTCGTATAAGTACATAAAATATCGTACGCGACAGTTGAAATTAATATTGTTATAATTTCGCGATTCGTTACGGATGTACGGAACGTGCCATTTTGCCGTTCGATTTTTTTAATGACGAATTTCTATCATTTTAGACGAAGAATGTAATTTTTATACGATCAACTAAAGAACAACAGATGCCCAATTCGCAATTTTATAAGCCTAAGTGAAATATTCGAAATTTTGCATCAGTTACTTGTGGCATTTAGTAGTTCGTAAATCTTTCTACGTAATTCCATCATATTTTAACCATGTCATCCAAAACTTATGCCCATAACAGAATGGTTATACTTTATCTTGAGATTTCAATGTGCACGTCACCTGTCGCGTATAATGATTGTCACTGAAATATGATCGCTTCGCACGATATTTACAAAATAATACGAGCGAACGATCACTTTTTGAGCGTACATATTATTGTCGTCAGTCGATCTAATCACTTAGCCTAAGCAGGGGTAGATAAAAATCGGTAATTTCGTCGAGTTGAAAGATATCGATGTTACAGATGTGCGATGGTCGGTGAAACTTTTTTCGCACATGTTTCTTGTGACGAGCTCTACGAAATTCTACCAATTTCGATCTTTAATCCTGAGAGTGATACACAAACGTCGACGTAGCGCCCGTGCTTTGCGATTGACTCACTTTGTCACCAGTCGCTGGTCGATCAACCTCGCAGTGACCTTCTCGGGTTGAACTATTTCGCGCGACTTTCTGAATTTTATCGGCGCGCTCAGGTCGAGACTCATCGGCCTCTTCGGCGTGTCCTTCGTGATGTTATTTGTCCTAGGTATTATGCGCTCGGTTTTGATTTCATTGAGGCCCGTCACGGAGAAGTTCGTCTCGAGAAGGCCCTGCGAGTCAACCGCGTCCAGCTCGTCAGTCAAGGAGGCTCTCCTTAGCGCGTTTCTTACCGGCCTAACGAGAAGCTCGCCGTCATGATCGTTACTCTCGTCCTCTTCCTCCTCCTGTTGCTGTTTATTTTGCGGTTGATCCTTGGATTTATCCGCATCTGATTCTGATTCCGGTTCCGGTTCCGGTTCCGGTTCCGGCTCTGGTTCCGGTTCTGGCTCTTGCGTCTCCTCTTCCTCTTCTTCTTCTTCTTCTTCCTCGCGCTCTTCCAACTCTGGTTCCTCTCTCAGATCTTCCATCGACTGTGGGGGAAAAATAGAATGAGGGATAATTTTTTGAACTACGATATCCAAAGTATTGCTACGTTTATTTAGCATTGCGAGAAAAGCGCGGTTTTGTGAGGTCTTGAAAATTGCATTTGACTTTGGGCTTGAAATGACAATGAGAATTTGAGAGCACTGTCGATTAGATCAGGTACTTGTACATTTTTCCATAAAGCAATATCGATGTACTTATGACAAATTGTGAAGTTAGACAAAGCAAGATGGGAAGAGTTCGAAGGAGAAGCGATTCAATCGATTCGTTTTCGTTCAGTGTGTTTAATGAGAAATGCGTCTCATAATGTATATGAATGTGTTAGGTATGAAATGATAGCGAAACCGGCTAGTGCATGCAAAAGCTCTGCAAGCTCGACAAAGCTGAACGTGCATTTTTTACGAAAAAAAGAAAAAATCTTTACGAATGGATTCGGTTTCGCAGGTTTAGTGACGATGCCTGTATTTACCCCTAGGAGCTCCTTTTTCTCTGGCTCTTCGTCCGCTGCAATGCACACAAAATTACATAACGTTAATTCTCAACGAGCAGCGTATAGACGTCTCTAAAGAAAATGACATTCACGTGCAGAGATTCTCACTCGTCATTTTATGAAACGTTTAAGTATGAGACACGATATTTCCATTTTCAACAAACTTTATGTAACATAATAACGACAAATGACGTAATCTTGAAAATAGTAACAAGATGGATGAGGAAGAGCTTGACGAATTTCTGCTTGTCCGATTTACATGAGAAATCAGCTGTTTTACAACTTACGTTGTAACATCGATTTTTAAATCGAAATTTAACAGTAAGAAATTTCTTTCGTTCCATCGATTTTCCTACCTACCTAGATGGGAGATAGAATAAATTCGAGTACCTTTTATGTGAACCTTTTTATCGTTCATTAAGTCCTTCGGCTCCGTATTCGGCAGTGGCTTGTATTCCTTCGCGCTGGGCACTTTCACATGAGTCCCGTTCGGCCTCTTGTCGTCGTCTATCACATTCTTGAAGCCGACTGTCTTCACGCCGGCGGCAGCTACCAGGGACTCCGTATACTGCGGTTGCCACCGTTGCGAACCAGAAGCGACCGCAGTGGTCGGTGGTGTTCCCGTAGTCGCGGTGCGACGTCGTTGACGGTCCTTCCGTGCGCTTCGCCATACCTCGTAAATGCAGCCGATCACTGCGGCCACGAAGACGCAGCACAGAGCTATGAAGATGTATGTTCCTGCACCCTGCTCTTCCTGAGTGGCGCCCGAGTATTGCGACTTGTACAGGATCCTTTCCGGTGGGTCCTCCACCCATGCTCGATCACGACCCTTTAACAAATGTTACTCTAACTTCTCTCGGACGTGGTAGAAATACGCAACCAAGAAATTAATTGTATTGTAAAGTCAGAGATAGTCGATGGGAAGAATTACGTAACGTAAAACCGATAATTAGCTGATTTCTGATTTCAACTGAATTTCTTACCACACTATCGTTCCTAGACGGCTCGAGGCCATGAGGTTGAGCATGAAAGACCGCGCATTGGGCGCTTCTAACGCCGGCGGGTATCGTCGCTCTGACCGTTTCGCTGCCTTGTTTCGTAAAAAGCATATATTCCTCCAACGGTTTCATACCGGCGCCGCCGTTGATTGATATCACTACGTCTGCGAGAAGAGCGTAATCGTAAATTGAAATTCGCTCAAACAGACGATTAGACGTCTCGTCGCTTCGACACATTCAGTATAGTACAAAAGACACTCACTGCTGAGGCAGCCGGTATATCCCTTGTAGGCGCTGAATCGCGGGTCAGTGGTGTTCAGTCCGCCAAGTTGGATCTCCGTGGCACCCGGAGTTTCAGAGTCCTCGTCTCCTAAGCTTAGTATTGGTATAGGCAGTAATGGCACAGGTTCGCGGTCGATCTGAAATTGTACGATATTATCCAGAATAGTTCTCACGAGGTATGTGGAGATATCGAGATAAGGAGAAATCGCAGGAGACGAACCAAGAGGGTGGATGTGTTATTGTCGCGATCGTAGTAGACGCTGTGACGTGCACCGTTGAGGAAGTTTCGGTCGTTGAGACGCACTCCGTAAGCTGAGCCTTCTCGATCCTCCTCGAAGATAAGCTGTCCCTCAGATGTCAAGGCCACCAGTAAGTAGTAGCTCCTTCTGGAAAAAAGTTCTTCGAAAGACATCCAGGACTCCAGGCGTCAATGACAATTGTATGTCGAGCACGAGGATTAAGTACGATATTAAGATCGATGCTTTACTTGTTGTCGGTCTGTACCAGCAGCAACGCGGTAGTTCGTTGTCGTAATTCATTCGTCGAGAATGCCAGCTGAACTTTCACCTGGTTTATCTCGCCCTCCAGCTCGAACTCTCGCTGAAGAACACTCTCCCCGCTGAAGTCTGCACCCTTTTCTGTGACAGATAATTTTTACGTTAGAGTTACCGGAGAAAATGCTGTGTTACTTCGGCGGATTTTCTGTAGAAGAAAGACTGAATTGAAGGTGTTATGAGATCGTTTGATCTTCTCTCTCTCTCTCCCTCTCTCTCTCTCTCTCTCTCTCTCTCTTTCTTTTAATACAACGAACAGCTTTGGAACGACTCACCATCGGCGCAATGTTCGCCAAAATAAGATGTCAGTTCGCAGTTGCAGGAGGACTCTTGCCTGCCAAAATCCTCCGTGCAAATTCCCAAATTTTTGCAAGGCATCGCGTCGCATTTCATCTGACAATTCGGCAGAACGCCTTTGCTGCCTTCGTGATTCGCTTCGCTGGCTAAGTTTGGTAGGTCGACGAGGTACTCGCCTATCATAAGCCCACGTAAGCAGCCGATATAACCTTGAATTAAGGCGCCTTCCTTTCCGACTCTTAGTAGATTGTCAGGATCGAATCCTCCTAAATTTACCTAAATCAAAACGTCGTTAATCGTCACTTTTGAGAGAGAAGATAAAATTAGATTTTCGATATTAGATACCATAAATAATTTCTGAAATATTTTTTTCGTTTTATCCAAGCGTTGCTTGGATTTTTAATTTGAAGTAAGAAGTAGTATTTTTTTTTTTACTGAAAGACGTACCTGAAAATAGTCAGTCGGCGGCGCCGGCGGTCGCTGCGGTGCCAAAACCTCTTTCTCCGGGTTGGTCCACGGTTTGTTCGAGTATGTGTCAAGCAGTACAGGCGTCGCGTTCAACGTGACGTTATATTCGTTAACGTGTAGCGTGGTCCAGTTCTCGCCCCGAATTATAGCGATCTGCACCGAGATTCCCGTGTTGACATCTGACAAAAACGAGTTATCCCATTCTAAATTCTAATACGCATATTGCGCGAATGAATATGATATCGACGTACTTGGATTCTCCACGGTGATATTCATGATCTCATTGCCGGTGTTAAAGAGGTATACGATATTGGTGCCGTTCGAGACGTAAAGATGCACGAAGTTGTTCAGGTGATCGTTCGCGTAGAGTATCAGGGAATGCGTGTCGTAAGTTCTCAGATTGATCAGAATATTTTCTAACAGCATGCTTTTCAGCAGCATCCTCTCCTCGTTGTCGTCTGATCCGAAGTAATTCTTTTTCAAGAACGCTCCGGGTGAAGTAAACGTCAGAGCTTTGTTGTTGATGTCTAAACTCGAAAATGGCAATTGAGATCAGTGAGATGATCAATCAGTCGTCGCGTGCAAAATTAATCCATTCAAAGAGGTTATTCATTTACTTGTCTCGCAATAAGTGCCTAAGTGTGCCCATTGATTCTCGCACACGCACTCGAAGTTGCTCCACAGTTCGACGCACCTGGCGCCGTTCTGGCACTTGTTAGGTTGACACGAAGGCTTGCAGTCCTTGATGATTTCCGACAGATGTACCGACATGTAGCTGTGAATATCTAATATCTCTCCGTTCACAACGAGACCGCGAAAGCAACCGATGAGGCCTTGTCGAACAGAGGAGGTCTTCAGGTGTTCTCTAAAAATGTTGAAGTCGTCGTTAAAGATCATCGTTTGTCGTAAGCGATGAATTCATTACGAAAATCGGAAGTTACTTACGCAGTAGCGCCGCCGATGAACATCGAACCTTCGAAAGGCCCGAATTCCTCCTCGGGCAACAGATCTACCATCTGGAAGTCGGTATTGATCATGAATCGTACGTGATAGTCGTTGTAGTCGATCCAGATCTTCTGCCATTCACCGTTGTTCAGCTTGCGCCGACTCTTCACTTCCAGTTCGCGAATAGTGCCAGTGTTCAGGGTGAAATTGAAGGTCAATCGATACTCGGATGTCAACGCGACCATGAAGGAAGGATAATTGTTTCGGATAGGTGGCTGATACAAAAGGATAGCTTTCTCGCCCGTTGTTCTGAAGCTGAAAGCTATGTCGCCCTTTCTCCAGCCTGGCACTTCGATGTACGATTGCGATGTAGTGAATGTTACCACGTACTTTTGCGTGTCTAGAAATCATCATTAGTTGATTCGATCAATTTTGTCGTTACCTCGAGAAATTTGGCTTTCCCAAAAGTCTAATAACGCGACTCATTATATAAAATAATACTTAATACAAGCACACACACACACACATACACACACAGTTGTCCTAAAAATATCTCATCATATCCATCGTTTAATCATGTAAAAAATCATGCTTATTGCCAGTAGCATGCTTTTCTTCCTCAACGTACTTGTTTCCACGCACTCCAGTGGACCTAAGGTGATACGTCCGCGAGCGTCTTCCTCGAGATCTCTCTGCTGCAAGAATACCATCCCGGTGATGCCCAAGGAGTCGGGTGTCTCGTAGTATCCTTCGTCCGATAGCCATTTCCCAGCATTTCCGGTGGAGACATCGCAGTTACAGCTCAAGTTGGGACTCACGCATGTTCTGTTCACTAAAGCGAAATTAATAAATATTTAGTAAATAACATCCTCTTTGAGGCCTCCGGTTAAGTTTGTGAACGTAGATCTTTGTAAGAGCTGTTGCATCGCGAATTCGTTTGAAAAGAAACTTACTTCCACAAGGGCAGGACCCACGATTGACGTTCCCGATGTAATCGACGGTGGTGCCCTTTGATCCTAAAAACCACGTGGCGCTGTGCAACTCCAAGGGCGCCTTGTAACAGTCGTACTTCACGTACTGACTGCAATACAGCGAATGTGAGATCAGCTCTTGAAGCATCTCCGCGGTGAACTGTCTGTACTTGATGCTGAAGGAGAAGTCGCTCTCGATGATGGATCTGACGTCCACTTGAGAGGGCAGATTGTGCTCGACGATCGTCTTAGTTGAGTCCTCGATTGACTGAAACTCGCACTTTACCAAGGCAGGCGGAAACCGACCGTTCCCGTCGATGTCGATTTTGTAAACGTCGTCCTGCGTATATCCCAGGAGGGCCAGTTCTTCGCAGGTTTTCCTGTATTGTGCTAAAAGCAGGATTATGTGTAATGTTTACAAATCGTATAGAAAGAAAGGAACGTCTTGAACATACTTTTCATTATTTCAATTCCTTTTTTATAGGTTATTATAGGTAATCGTGTCGTTAATTATGTGCGGCGATCGCAATTCGTCTTACCGAAGTGACAATTCTTCCCGATGTATCCAGTATCCGTGCAGTCGCACGTGATTCTATCCTCCTTGACCGAGCATTTACCGCCGTGTTCGCAAGTGTTCGGCCTTTTGCACGGGTCCACGAACTGACAGTTGTCCAAAGCTACTTCTCCGATCACCCTCTCGGTGTTGATCACGTATCTAGGTTCGATTCTTTGATCGTTCACTCGTATCTCACGCATACATCCCACCAGACCTGAAACGCAAGGAAGAAGGAAATAAGAAGCATAAAAGATTCTTTCTCTTTCTTTCATGTTTTTCATAAATTAAAAAAAAAATCTTCGACTTACCAGCGTTACTTTTACCACTCCCTATAATAACCTTATCGCCTAACTCGAATGTCATCGCGAAGAGTTTGCTCTGCTTGTTCCTGTAATCGACTAAGATACTGAGCTCGCCCTTCGTGTAATTAAGTTCCACTGCGTGCCAAGAAGTGTTGTAGGGCGGAAATTTCACTGCCGCCGACACCGTGATGTTCTCCGTCACGATCGGCAGCAAATGGAAACGGATTTCGTCGTTCACTTGACGGAGCTATAATGCGATACGAAAACAGTCGCGATTTTCTCTCTTTCTCTTTCTTTTTCTCTGAAGCAGCCGTGAAATACGTAAAATAGCAATTTGAAAAATCACCTCCCAATAGCCAAGTCCGCGATTGCTCTTTACTTCTCCCGAAGCGACGACAGCGATCGGCTTCGAGCTCTTGAAGTCGAAGTTCAGTTTCAGCGAATCGGTTCGCTCGATGGGCCACCAAATGTGACTTCCCGCGAAAGGATACGTTATCGGGATGACTTCGACGTCAGCTTCGTAGTACTCGGGTTCTAGAACGCCGATGTAGTGCACCATGGGATTGGAGCGTTTCAATTCGTATATAATTGATTTGTCGTTGAAGAACACGTACTTCAAGGATCCTGGAAAAATATAAAATCGTATTAGTTAAGCGATAGAATTTTGTCGACCAAAGCTTGTTACAGTGATTAGAATCAATCAAGTAGTTTCGTTTCACACAACCTGCAAAGTTATTATGTGACAGAAGACCCTTCTTCTTGTGGAGTTCCGGTCCACCGCCGATGTATATCTCGGGATCGATGATCATATTGTAATTTTCTCCCGGCACTTCTAGCACTTTCACCTCTTCATCCAAACTGACGAAAACGACAGATCCGTTGTGAAAAATGGTCAAGTTGTTCCAATGATCGGATGTGACATAATCGCCCAACATGGTAGAGATCTTCGAGTTGTGCCCGAAATCGAGCTCAACGTAGACTGATCCGTTTATGATCGAAGCTGCGAAGTAATGCGGCGTGCCATCGATCTCGCCGGAAGCGTAAAACAGCGCCGAATCGTCCCATTTTGTCTGAAAGTAGATTTGCCGTTTCACAAACGTCAGATATAGAATTGCGGCCCAAAAAAGAAATAGCTAAAATCTTAGCTTTTGTATGTATCATCGGAAAGCGGAGGATAAATGTACAACTTTGACGGACCTTTGCAAATTACAAATCGCAATTTAGAGTCCTCATTAACAAGGACGTCTTTTTTTTCCTATGTAGTGGTTTCTTGCCCAACAGATATAATTTTGACTTAATTGATTTTTAATACATCCGTAACACAGGCATATTCGCGGGGTAACCATAATTGAGTATTCAATGTGCAGCGAATTTCATCTGCACAATAGAGTCCGTTTCGATATAATCCGGATGGTAGAACTCGATACTCTCTCTAGGAATTTCCACGGTGAATTTGTCGTCATAGAAATTGGTCGATAGGTAAAAGCAGCTGCTCGTAAAAGCACAAAGTGCGTCGTCCCCCCCCCCCAACTTTGTCAAAGAGATGCGTCTCAGGCATAATGAATCAATGGGCCTATACAACAGCGAAAGGAACGCCGACCCCATTACAATGAACGCGGTGGTCAAATACCTTAAAAGCGAGGCTGATCCTGTTGACAGACGAGTGAACACGATCCTTCCAATCGTACACGCGGAAGGACACGTACGACGAACCTCTTAGCGTCAGTATCGTTGCGGCTGAAAAATGATTTTACGTTACGAACTCCCCATTAGTATTACATGATACGTTCGAATACGTTTAGGCACGCATGCGGTCATTATCATTTTATTGATGGGCTAATGTACTTCTAGACGTTGTTTCTACGTACAATTACATTCCTCTAATAACGGTACTTCAGAGTTTCCTAGAAAAGTTTTCTGTTCGTATTTTTTCGAACATCTTTTTTTAATTTTTACAATCGACAGATTCGATTTTAAATTCCGGGAAAATAAATATATTCATTTAAAATATATATAAATAAGTTAAAAATTTAAAAAGAGTTTAATTTTGTTAAAAACAAAAATATTAAATATTAAATTAAATATTAAATATTTATAATATATAATATTATTTATTTTATTATTTTAATATTAAATATTAAATTGTGTGTGAGAGAGAGAGAGAGAGAGAGAGAGAGAGAGAGAGAGAGAGAGAGAGAGAGAGAGAGAGAGAGAGAGAGAGAGAGAGAGAGAGAGAGAGAGAGAGAGAGAGAGAGAGAGGGAAAGAGAGAGGGGGAGGGAGGGAGGGAGGGAGGGAGGGAGGGAGGGAGAGAGAGAGAGAGAGAGTGAGAGAGAGAGAGAGAGAGAGAGAGAAGAAGAGTGTGAGAGAGAGTATGAGAGAGAATAATAAGCTAAATGGCGCGCGCATAGCGCGCGCTTGTAGTGTTCTAGTATATATAAATAAGTTAAAAATTTAAAAAGAGTTTAATTTTGTTAAAAACAAAAATATTAATATTAAGCTCAATTATTTTACGTACTGTACACATCGCAACGTTCACCCTCGTACTTCGTCCCGAAGCAGTCGCACGTTAGGCTGTTGTAATGATTCACACATTGATTGGGAACGAAGCATAAGTTCTCCCGTGTTCTGCATCTACAAGTTTAGGATAAAATTAAATATTCCATTTTTCCCCCGGTTAATTTACCGGCTCAAATTTCTTTGAAAAGGAAAACTCACTTATCGATACAGCCTTCCTTAACATTCTCATGCTTAGTCGCGATTAACGGTCGAATGGGTAGTAAGTCGCTGGCAGATTTTCCGGAACTCAGAACCATATCTCTGATGCAGCCGACGAAGGACTCTATTATGTATTTTACCCCGTGTAATCGTTCTTCGGAGCTCAGTCCTGCGAAGGCAGATGAAGAGAGAAAGATAAGGATGCTAAAAAATCTCTGGATGTTTAACGAAAAATTTGGCTTACCTCCGATTAGAACTACAGAAGCTAACTCTTCGGACACGCCATAATTCACGACACGTTCCAAGACTTTTAGAGTAGTCTCGGCTTGTTTATCGTCGACTCTGGCGATTAACTTCGCTCCGTGCACATCGATCCTGACGAGAACGCTGTGCCATTCGTCCCTGTTGAGACCTTCGCCGACTGTCAAACTGGTCGATTGTTTACCGAATACGTGAACAACTTTTAGCTGACCCTTTTCCACTATCACGTACAGAGCATAAGGGTCGAGACTTTCCGGGCGATCTTTGACGCTGTGATAGACTAGCAAACCGTGCGGAAGTTTTGTACGGAACTTGAATGATATCTCGCGGCACAATCTGTCAAATAATGTCAACGCGTACAATTGCACGTTATGTATAAGTGATAATCATATCATTATTTATTGAGTGAATATTGAATGAAGTCACGTAAATATTACCAGACACTTCAATGTTGCCGTTTGTTTACCTCAGTTGAAAAGTTTTGATGCCAGGACCATCGAGCTGGATGAAAGTATTACTTTGTGCGAACATGAACGTCTTCTCGTGGCCTGATTCCATGAAAGTTAACTCCTTCGACAGAAAAAGAAGTAGAAGTAATCCTGGTTTGCGCAAGACGTGACGTACTTATGCAAGCTATAAGGTTTTACCTTTCCTCGTTTGTGCTTCGGCACCGGCGGCTTCGTCGGCTTCGGGGGTGTGAAAGTCGGCCGCGGTGTGCTGGAAGTTGTCGGAGGTGTTGTGCTGCTTGTCGTGGTGCTCGTTGTCACGAATACGCCACCCTTTGTTATGAGAGGCGGTAGTGTATCTAGAAACGGTTGATGAATTTGTAATATTTCCCCTTGACTGTCGTCAAGCGTTATCAAAATACGAGCTTTTTCATCACATATTTCGTAAGAGAAAATTGATTCAGTAGAATTGTTTTATAGTTAGTAGATAAGTCGCGAATAATTTATAAGCAGATTCGTAAATTATTTTTTGGATTTCAACTTCTCTGTATCTTACGGTCGGCACCGCCGATGCAATAATGAAGACATTCAGCTTCCGAATTAAATCGATTCTCATTTCCGAGGCAGCCACCGTAAGAGAACGTTCGGCATTTCCCCTCGGCCTTGTTGAAGGTCCACTTATTAACGTAGTGATTACAAGGTCCAGGTTCTGTCTTGACGAGACACCTGTCCGGTAGAATTCTCTTGGTTGTGATAAGAATCTCCGTTTCTTCAACCGTGTCCGTTTTTGGCGAATCTGTCCGATTCGCCGGCATCTTTACGACTATGTTCAGTAAGACAAGGATCCCGAGGATCCTCTTGTCGCAGTGGATCATTGTCCCTCATTCGCTGGAAAAAGAATGAAATTTTTACGTTGAAAGATTTAGCCAGATCCATGCTTGAATACGAAGGTAAATCTTTGCCTAAAGCCAGAATAGATAAAATACATTAGAAACATCCCACTTTATATCCAAGTTACGAAAACCAATGAGGATCCCGAATGAAACTGAGACAAATCTCAAATTAGATTTGTTCCGCATTATTTGCAGGAAAAATTTCGCACAAAACACGACCGCTCAGCTGGTCTTTTTCCTCACTCGGAACGTTTTTCCGTCGTTCTAAGCGGTACCATCGATTCAATCGGATGAGGTAGGATTAGGATCCCGATTGGGATCAGACGCGCTTTCATACTCGAGGACTGCCTCACCTCGGGCACTTTTTACGATTCAAGCCACGTGGACACCCACGCTCCTTTCCATAAAGCGCACGAGAAGCCAACGTTGTCCTTCCGGCGTGTCTTACTCGCTCGCGCGACACTCCGGAGCCTACCCCGATGATCCGCAGATGCATTTTTGCGATTGCAGCTGCCGCTTTCGGATTTACGACTTCCCTTCGTATCGCGGGTAGGCACGACCGGACTCGTATGAATGATGCAACGAGGTGCACATTCGATGCGGCCGGTTAAGCTGACGCTACCGTTCCGATACGATCTCTTATTTTTCTCATCCCCAAGTATCTCCCGCTCGGATCTGAGCGTCCGGTAGAGCCAAGGGTGGCGTCTGAGCGTGTGCCTTCGCACTTTCAATGGGCTTCATACATGCAACGCGATCCATCCGATATACGCGCTCGTGATAATAACGTAACATGGACGAGACGTCGACGACGGGAGCGGTCGTTGTGTGACGACGATGCGTAATCCGACCGCAGACATCGGTCGTTTCCTCGAACACCCTCGGAGTATCGTAAGCTCCTGCAATTATCTCTTTCACGAGGTCAATTGAGTTTGATCTACGAAAGAAAGACGACGCGTCGCGTTCGCCCGCCGCGAATAATCGGCTCTGCCCTTACGCTTCCTGTCGGATACGCCGGTCCTAACGCGATTTCTCAGGAACGCACCTTCACGATGAACTCTCCTCCGTTCTTCTTCGAATGTCTGAGGTCTGAGCGTTTCATCGAGCCCGGCGCAGCTCATTATACGACGAAGTCAAGCATGGCTGCGTTAGAAGCTAACGCACTTTTCACGCGCCACATTCGGCGGGTTGTCTCGCTTCAAATTTATACGCGCAATCCGTTCTGGATACTTTACGCAAATCATCGTGCCGGTCTCGATGCAGTTATGCTTTAACGCGCGTCCGCCGCAAAATTGGACTCCTCCTCGTCGTTCCGCAATTTATCGGGCCGGTAAATAGCGCACCTCCGACTCGGACTTGGACGTTCGTCGAAGCAAGACGCATGCAGCGACCTTGACGGATAACGAGGATCGCAGGAAAAGAGTCTCGCGGCCGCGGCGTGGACCTTCGCGGGAAATCGCGGGAAATTACGATTATCGCGAGCGACCATCGCGGAACCGGGAAAGAGACCGTTCCTTGTCGTATCTTGATCGTAACGTCCTCGTCGCGATGACCAATGTCGAGTTCGTTCTCTCTCACACTCTCTCTTTCACTCACACTCTCTCTCTCTCTCTTTCTCTCTCTGTCTCTCTCTCTCTCTCTCTCTCTCTCTCTCTCTCTCTCTCTCTCTCTCTCTCTCTCTCTCTCTCTCTCTCTCTCTGTCTGTCTCTGTCTCTTTCTCTCTCACGGTGCCTTGCCGTGTATGGGCTTCGCGCAACGCCCCAGTTAATTAGGAGACGAGTCTATCGTACGTCATCTGAAATTTCATGCCGTCGCGAGGAATCTCGCGACCGCGAAGACACATCAACACCGTTGCGCGACAGCGTCCGAACGCAGCCGCTTTCGATCGCGTAAAATATGCCGAGTGTCCGAGGATAATCGATTCCTGATATTAGTACGAGATATTAACCTGTAGCAACAAAAATATCACTTCTTCAGGAACACGTACGATATCTAAGAATACATATATATATATATATATATATATATATATAATGTTTTACTTTCTCTAAATAAATTATACATATTCGTGCTCTTCTTTGTAATTTAGCATTTTGGTCGACAATGCCGGAAGCATTCCGTTGCCCCTGGTTTATCATGAATTCAAATCTAAAAAATGAATCGGGACTGATCTATCTGCCTTCATTTATAATTCGGAGCAAGCGAACGCGGTCGCAGTACATGAGTCGGCATCGTGCTCGAAAGTGACGCGGCGTTCGCAAGTCGAGCATTGATCTTCGTGGCTCCGATCGCGATTCAACTTTTCACTTACTAGTCAGGGTAATTCGTACGGTCGGAAGAAGAAAGATTCCGAGCGATGCGACTCGTTCGTAGACCGCGCGATTTCCCAACGGCACGACGGCCCGGGCCATCGCGGTCCCGTTGAGGACGTCGCGAGGTCCACGAGCACCGGCGGCTATCCGCTCCTGTGCGCCGGCTTTTTAAACTCCAGCGGGCTCCGCGTCGAGCACACGAATCTGCGTACCTTTGCGCGTCGTGGTCCAGATGAGATCGCGGCTCGTACGCGGGGCAGGATGTGACGTCAGAAGGCCCCCGCCAAGCACCGTCCGACGGCGGCTGCGAGTCAATTGTCTTCTTTCACACTGACACACTGGCCAAATCCCCGCATCGACACGCCGGTCACACGTATTCGCGCGCACGCACACACGTGCACACCGACGCACTCGAGACTCGCGCGCGTACGCGTCTCCTCCTCCTCCTCCTCCTTCTCCTCCTCCTCCTCCTCCTCCTCCTCCTCCTCCTCCTCCTCCTCCTCCGCGTCCTCTTCCTCCTCCGACTCTTGCTATTGCTGCTGCTACTGCTGCTGCTGCTGCTGTTGCTTGCAGCAAGTAGACACTAATTTATTAATGCCACTCCGACCACTGCTCTCCGTTACTCATCACGGTTTATTGACTTTCATTGCGATCTCGTCTCGCGCCACACTCTAACGTTTCTTCGCTCTTTTCCTCCCCATACGACGAGGCCGGCGCAACCACTCGTTTCCTCTTTTTCTCCGTGCTCGCGAGTGCCGCGGTTATGCGAGCGCCGACGGCACGGTCGTCGATCATCCGCCAATCGATCCGCCGTCCCGTCGTCTTCCACAAAGTGTTATTTCTTTCGGATCCTTCCTTCTTAGGTGCCTAGACTTTTTCCGAGGCTGTTACAAGAGCGACGATGAAGATGAACGTCTGCACGGTGAATTTGTCTAGCAGGTAGCGCAGCTTTCACGGGGAATATCGAGCGATAATCCTGCACCTGGATGTGACAAAACGGACACTGTATTAGCGAAATGTGATAATGAATTGTCGTTGTTATTATGGGAGAAGGTCCTGACGAAATGTCAATGTTCTGCAATTGTATTTTTTTTTAGGATCTCTCGTGTAGGATCGATTTTATTTACGTTACGACGAGCGCGTAGATTTACGTTGCCGTATGAAGGTTAGAAAGCATATCCCATTTATTAAGAAATCACTATTCTTGCTACATAATAATGCAATACACGAATAACAATAGATGGATATATCACGGTAGAGACACGTGGGAGCGGCAGTTTTCGATCACTCCGATAGCGGCGAACGGATATTTTTCGCGGGTAGTTTCTACTTAAGCCTTCCGGCGATTAGTGTCGCGAAAGCTTTTACAGGGTGGTCTCAAGGCGGCGCGTACTTTCCGACGTGAGAAAGGGGCCGTTGAGTCGAATCGATAGGGTGTGCAGCAAATAATAGTCCGTGGGTGTGTATTTATAAAGGACGCATGACGGGCTGCTTACGCGCTGGCCAACGAAACATTGTTGAAGACAAGCTATGCCGGTAATTTGCGTTTCAGATTTAATGCGAACTTTTTTGTTGTTCAGATGTTTTCTGATTCAAATGGAGTTTCCAAGTCAAGCTTGCGAACTCCGATGTTTTTTCCTCAAGTTCTGTGTTTCGCGCGGTACGAAGACTTGGACGGGAGGACCTCGTGCGAGCTTTTCCTTTCGCGATTTTGTTACTCGCGACCTACCACGCTCTGCTGGAGGTCGCTTCTCTCTTCTCGCCGGGAGATCGATATATCGAACAAAACCCACGACCGGGTCGTCATAAAGAGTGTCCGTGTTTTTGGTTCAGAGGGGTGAAAAGCACGAAGACACTCTCGCGATGTCTCGTGCGCGTCTAGTGGCTCGACGGGTTTTCATCATCGCGTCCATAAAAATTAACGAGGTCCGTAGGAAAGCGCTCGATTTGAGTCTCGGAACTTCATATGACGTAAATAAAAAATAGATCGCGGCACGAAGGGGGCGATGACGATCACCTGTTAGATAATATATGATCGAGCGGACAGTATAGTTAGTATAGTCAGACATTCACGAAGATAGATGTCGATCTATACACACACACTCTCTTTCTCTCTCTCTCTCTCTCTCTCTTTCTCTCTTCTTTTTCTCGTTGAAAAGAATATTTCTAGTCGTGTTGGTCACGCACGTATATCAAGTGACTCATACCACGTGTCGAGCTTTGTCGTCCAGGGCTTTTGTACGCGGAAGGGCTTTTTCATTGTCGTCGTCGTCGTCGTCGTTTTGTGGCGTGCGGTGTCGTTTATTTCGAACAAAAGTAACAATTTGCATGAAGGAAGTCGGTCGTGTAATCACGGAACAGGCTACGGGGAAATCGTGGAAGGAATCGATTAATTGACGACGATAAGGGTGATGACTCAAACACGTGACTCGTCGCTAAGAAGTCCCTTTGTGTGCCATCAGAAAATTATCCGGTGGAATATCTGATTGGTTCGCTCGAATTGCGTTATGGAAATGATTAGGCGGTTAAAGGTCTTGAGGTTGAAGAACCGATCAACACACAGGAGGATCATCGATCTCGTTTTCTCTGATGCGTTAATCTTTACACAGTGTCGTAGGATTATCAACCTGAATCTGAACAAAAATGCCGATAATTTTCTCTTCTTTATACTTTTTTCGTCTCGAATATTTTACAATAAATATGTATAAATTATGTCTCTCTTTTTTTAAGTATTTCATATATTATTATCGAAGAGTTTGATCCTCGACTGACAGCGGAGAAAACTTGTACATTGACATCAAACAGAAAGAAGGAATGAGAGAGTCTGAACTTTGACGCGCGCGTGAGAGAAATGCGTAATGAATAATCGTTAAGAATTCAAAGCACGACTTATTTGACTGGATTCCAGGTGGCTGTTTAAACACGTCACTTGAGAGATCGATCTAGTTCGTGTTTGACTGTTGTCATCGCAGATGACATGTGCGAAGTACGCCGTTATCAAGAGAGCGCCGTCACCTGTGCCTTGCGACGGAGCACTTGAAATTTATGTGCAGTGTAAACATAGGTGGGCAGTTGTAACCAGATCCGCGACAATAACGGAGCGCGACAATTAGCAACCGCGGGAGAAGCGCAAGCACAATGTCGTACCGCCGGTACGAGGAATGTGACGGTAGCGGCGCATAAAACGAACTGCTTCTTAACGAACTGTAAAATTTCCGCGTTTCCGCTGGCGAACGCGACGCGGCTCTTTCGAGTTTGAGTTTTTTCACGCGGTGGGGCTCAAGCGCTGTACGACGAAGAACTTCGTGTTAGTTAAAGCCTCTTAAAAGCATGACGCTTTAATTGAAACTATTAATTCCCCTGATAGTCCGGCAACAGAGTTGCGTGCGAAGACACCGAGCTTTGAACGTCTCTTTCTCTCTTGTTTTCCCTTTTTCTCCTTCTCTCTGGCATTGATTTGCCACATTTCTTAAATATTTCGAATCGTGATACGTGAATTTCTAACTCTGAGCTGCGGGACCGCTGCTTTACCGCAGATTACTCGCAATTAAGGTCATCGTTTATTAGGTCGAAAAACACGAGGTAACCTGGATGTGCTTGAAGAATATTCTCGTTCTTTGCGAACTTCATACGCGATGTACAACGCGTGTGTAAACTTTCCTGTCACGAATGAGAAACACGTGAGAAGAGCGGATGCGATCTCGTAAACGCGCGAGGATGAGCTTGACGAACGTGATTCCGAGCTTGCACGATGCCGAGGCAATCAGAACAGAGCGGACGACCTCGGCGTTCAGATCGTTAATCAATTGCATCGTTTGTCCTTACTTTATCCTGTCGGAAATCGCCTCTTGTCGGAAGAGTCAGTCCGACAGCTCCAGTCCGCCACGGTGTCTTCGCTGACGGTAACCGCGACGCGTGATCGCGAGATGATCGATCTTCGCGCGATCTTCGGGGAACTCGCGCACACGCGGAGGACTCGCGTCTCTCACTGCGACGACGAAAGCAACGCACGTTCGGCTCCCTGTCGTTCCTCAGGGCGGCAGGAAGAGGCAATCCTGCGGGAAGAAGCGATCTCTTCCGGTAGCGTTTCCGGCAGCGGATGTGGACGGACTGACGCGTCCCGACGATCTCCCTCGAGGAGAGAGAGGATCCTCTCTCTCTCTCTCTCTCTCTCTCTCTCTTCTTTCTTCGGGCTCCCTCTCTTCGCGCGCTTCCGCCCTCCGTGCCGCTTCTTAGCCGCGCGCGGCTCTTCAAGTACGCGGCGCGACGGAATCGCGCTCACGACTGGCACATTAAGTCACTCTCCCCGTGCGTCGGTCGTGCTCTACCAGGAGGCTTTACCTCCACCCACGTATACGCAGTCGCGTATCAATCGAAGGTACCGCGACAACTGCCCCCGAACGACCCCGTAAGAAAAACTGACTGACTCCCCGTCATTTGATCTCGCAATGTGTGCAGAACTCCAGGTACTCGTCACGTGTCCCATGCTATGTGCTTCAATCATTGCAGACATTACAATCGATTAATTGTTAACATGTTCCACACACGTGTTTCTCTCTCATCATCGTAGTATATACGAATATAGAGTATTTACTATAATATTTTCATGATAATCGGAAGATACAAGGATTGACATATCTCGGGAGATAGTTTCGAGATTTTGTTGAATTTGAATAGATCATATCGAGAGAGAAAGAGAATGCATCGGTCTCTACGAGCTGCGGTCATGCGGGAAGTACGTGTACGTCGATTTCAGAACGACGTGAGTCGAGAAATCAGAATTAATTAACTTGCACCGAGAAATCTCGGACTGGTGGAAGTCGCACGTACGTCGTGAGAGACGTGTTAGAAGTGTAATAAATAAAACTGACAACGAGATAATAGACAAATTGACCCTAAACACATCCGACTCGTTAGCCGAGCACCAGAAGGTCGGCTTTTGTTGCCGCGGTGGGGCACGCTCGTACTTTCCATCGTTACTGCTCGGGAAGAAAACGAAAAGGCGATCCGCGCGAGTCCCTCGCGAAAACGTGACGTACCTCCAGAAAATACATTCGCGCTCAGTCGTTGTCGTGTTGCTATATTCTTCAGCATCGCGCCGGATAATTCCCGATAACGGGGGTAAATACGAGGGTTGTCGACCTATCTATCCGTCGTCGTATCCATTGCGCTCGGCGAGTAATCATTGCGGCGAGTGCAATTTAACGTAGCCTTCCACGCTAGGACGAACGAGATTTGAGATAGGTACAATTACTTCTAAACCGGATAAACGTCTTTTATCCGCGAACCAGCTCGCTCAACCGTCGTCGCATTTTATTTTCCTTGCGAAACGCTCGGCTCTAACTTGTGATTTCTATTACGAATTATTCCTTCTTCATTACGGCTAATTTCACCATATTATATACGATGAATCTCTTTGAAATATAAACGTAATAAACATCAATATATGTTTTTGATTAATCTCTTAATTAGATTTCTCTCTCTCTCTCTCTCTCTCTCTCTCTCTCCTTTAATGATTCTTTAATCTTTGGTCACATGACTTAATTATAATTAATCGACGTACAATGTTAATTAGATTTTTCAATTTAAAACTAGTTTAAGATGGACCTCATATTCCCAAGGCCAAGGTGTAACCTATATTTATTATCACGCACGCATTTGCATGCATGCAATCGACGAGCTCCGTGCGTACCGATACGACCGGCCTCTGTAGTTAACTCTGTTTGTTCTCTTCATGGTTGTTATTCGTGCACGTGCACGTAATTGTACGCCTTTTGTAAAAGAGAGAGAACTCACTTTCAACATTTATCTGCATTATATCGTCGATAGTTAAATGGTAAAGGAGCAACACTCGTTGATTATTTTGTTTATAACAATCGATGCTTATCGTCGACTCGTTTTCGTCATATGAAAGCGCGAATGACGCGTACGCAATTATTCACTCTTGGTACACAAATCTTCTGTGACTATTAATACGCGAGTCGCCTATAAATGACCAGTAAGTGGAAATAAAAAGAGCTAAAGAGCACCAGAAGTACCGTGCATGGTAACATTTAACGAGAACGACCTTGATCTTGCTCAAACAAATCCTAAGTCAAACAGCTATATCTTAAGATTTGCTGATCTTAAGATTTGCCTGTTTTTGCAAAAACATACCTGCTCAACGTGTTTTCTCTTGCTGTATTTAACGAAATACCTCTTTATTTAGATCGAGAATATTTTTATTTTTTAATTTTCCCCAATTGCCTTTCGGAGATAAAAGAATAGAGAGATGTATTTAGATTTAATAAGATGTAATAGTATAAACTGTATCTGTAAAACAATGCCTAGAATTTTCTTAAAATGTTCGAAATTTACAAGATTTTAAAAATAATTGAGACACATCGAAGAGGAGAAAAAGAAATATAAAAGGAAAAATATTATATATAAATTAAAGAGGGATTATTTGAAAGAACTTTAAGTGCCTTCTAAATCGTTCTTTTATTTATCGCTAGATCTTTTTCAATAAATTACTTCAGCTCTGTTTTTAATCTGCCGACGTTGATCAGCTTAATCGAGAAGCGATAGATTAATTGTCGCTAATGGAGATGTACTAATTATTGATACCTAAGTTGAGTTATTTAACGTTATTAACAGTCGTTTAAGAGACAGAGCATAAGATCGTTACTGTGTGCGATAATTGTCGCTAAAATATTTGACCCACATGTTACGTCAGTGGCGGCGCACGTCCTGTTTAACTTCTCCTTGCTGAACTTTTATTTACATTATGACATTCGCAATCAGAATGTTTAACAATGACGTTGTCCTTGTTGTATCAAGTAGATCATAAAATGATAAGGATTTGAGTTATTACCAGTCACGTAGAACACTGCTGTATCTGATCGTGCAATATATTCGGAGTACCGAGCGATTAATGCTTGGTGGAATTATTTTTTGAGAAAAATCGTTTTTAAATCTTTTTTGAACTTTTTTTCATTTACAAATGTACGATATTAGAATAGTAGATATTAGATCTGTCGTGTACATTCTATTTTTTTTTTAATGTTATTTAAAATATCGAAATAAATTTCGTGATTTTTCTTGGAATAAAATGCTTGATATTACGTGATAAAATAAAATTTACGTGTTAAAGAATTCTTTTATCTATGCACTCTATTAAAAATGTAAAATTAATATCAGTATAATAAATATTATATTAGTTATAATAAATATTATAATTTGTTAATGTTATTCTATAAAAAAAGAATTAAAGTTCTTTCATTAACATATCACAAGATATTTAAAATTATTTGTAAGTTTCGCTGATTTCATTAATGATGAATGAGATGAATATATTTAATAAAAATGTTAAAATATATTCCTCTCTTTTTCCTCTCATACATAATTATGAATGTCGGCAATCATATTTTTTATGAACTAACTCTAAGTTTTTACTACAGATGGCAAGAGACGACGTATCAACGACGAACAGTCTCCTACTCAACCTTCTCTCGGCATCTTTTGGCGCGACTGTTGGTGCGAGATATACCAGCAAGAGACTATTTCCCACTCGACCTTCTCTTGGCACCCACGATAGATGGCAACATCAGTATCGGTGAGTCTTTGACAGTGTTTTCCTCTCAATTTACCTGCATACACTTTCACTCATTAAAATCGAGTAAATATACGCGCATGTTATACGCGCAAGAAAGAGATAGTTGAATGTATCCTACAGGATTTTAAATATCACATGAAATCTTTGATATTATCGATATTCTATGATTTTTAATAACGCGTTGTAAATATTATGGCCTCAGCAAAGTTTGATATTTCATGTCCTATAAACCTTCATATTATTGACGTGCTACGAAATTTATATTCAATATCTTCGATAACAAAATTACAAAATTTGTCATTACCTCTTTGTCGATATTGTTACACGCGAAAGGAAAAGCATGCACGTCCGAATTGAAATTCTTATTCATAAACTGAGAAGAAGAAATAGAGCTGCCGACGACTGAAAGGCTTAATTCATTTAATTCGCGGCAACGTAGGTAGGTTCGTTAACAACGCGCTTATCCTGCGCGCGACTTCCTGAGGAGGCCAGGCAGCCCTTACGCCTCTCCGCTAATTATTAGCCGAGCGCGTGAATCGCGTGACCAGCGTCGTCTCACAGAGCCGCGAACCCGGAACTATTTCCTACATGCGGGTTCTCTCCACTCCCTTACGTCCGCCGCTATTTTTTTCGCTTTATCCCTCGGCCGGTCGTCGCCGTGTCGGTGAGCCGGTGAGAGGCACGACGTCGTTGCCGCCGGTTGCGCTAAGTTCGTGGGCGGAGCCGCACAGGAACACCGCGGAACAAGTGAAATTGTATCGCGTTGGGGGTTCGGGAGATAGAAAGTATCGTGGCCTCAGCAGTGTGCGAGACTTCATAGCCGGGGCTGTCTCGAATCGTATCGATTCGATCGTGTCGGATGCAGCTCGAATCGGATTAATCGCAGGTAACCGGGAGCTCTTTCGAATTATCTCTCGATGATCCTTGAGAAAAAAGCAATCTCACCGCTAATTACGGTTAATATTCGATAATTTGCAATTTATTTGCGCGAGATTAATCTCGGCTGGTAAATATTCTTTTGACCGACTTTTGTCGAAGTCGGTTCGACAGAATCTTTGTCCACCTGTCGCTCGATTCTCGCGATAGAGTTTAAGCTCAGCGAGAGTATCAGATATAAAAAGATTAATGACGCGTATTGTGTCATCGTTGATCAATGTCATTTCTTTCGTAATCGATGGACCGTCGGATCGTTATTGAAAAAGACAGGCGACCGTACATGTCCGTCGTATTACGTAAAGGCGAACGAGGTGCGTTCACCGCTGAATTCACTCGCGATGATGACCTGCGAAGCGTCCGGCAAGAAGAGCCGTGCGGAGAAATGGCAGTCTCGAAAACGGGTCAGTCGATCGATCGAGACCGCAGCTCGAGCGAAATCGCTACATTTGGCTTGTATAATTACGCGGACTTTCGTAAACAGTCTAATGCCGAGAATCGCGGAGAAGGCCGTGACCTTTATTATCGAGAATCCACCATCTCTGCTTATTCTTACGTCTATACGCGCGCATATCCGTTCATTTGCGTTCGTTCATTTGCGTTGTAACTAAATTACGGTATATTATACACGAAAACCAACACGTTTCACCTTTCACATCGCGCATTATGCACGTTAGTTAGTTCGTTAAGCGCGTTACCTAACCGAAAAACGTATCTCAGATTCTTCGTACCTGTCTTGCTCATCAATTCCTGCGCGCCAAATCGTCTGCCCACGTTCGCGCCGATATCTCGCTTCGCCGTTATGTAAACGAAAAGTTACGCTACCGCCTAGTTTTCCTTGCGGTAATTTCTGACCGGATTACGAAACCATCCGGTACTTTCCTTCGAACATATCTGTGAGAAAAATCTGCCGAAAATGTAACGCATAGTTCGCGCATGGTCCTCGTCGCGCACGGTCAACTGCTCGCTCTTTTGTCTTTCTTTTCATAAGCAAACATTTTTAGTAATACAACTGATTTCAAGAACGACGATAGGAAACGGAAATAATCGCAATCCGCGACACTTGTGGATCGATCAGTTTGCACGCTCGCGATAAATCTTTTCGCAGAGAATCCCTCCCTGTCTCTCTCTCTCTCTCTCTCTCTCTCTCTCTCTCTCTCTCTCTCTCTTTCTCCTTAACCGTGAGAATTTTGCGCTGCGTGTCGCGTTATGAGAAGGTTCCCTGATCGCGGCCGATCGATCTCGTTCATTACATCGACCAGGATCGAGGATATCGCGGCCGGGAGCGGACGCCGGGATTTCTCGCGTCACCTCCTCCCTCGCCCTCGGGCTACGGCCATATATGAAACGCTGGCGATCCAACGCGGGCGTGGGTGGTGCGGCTACGGGGTACCGTTACGCGCGTTACACCCACCTTTATTCTATAATATGGATCGGAGTCGCGAGAGCCGAACGCGAGAGGCCCGCCGCGCATAATCCCTCTTATATCATCTAGTCGGCCGCGCGCGGCGCATTGAACGTTTCATTACGCCTTTACATAAGCTGCACCGAGAGGAGAGCCGCGACGAGAGGAACGCGCGCCTAGGTTGCTCCGGAGGACTCTCTCGGAGCCTTCTTCTTCCTCGCGTCCTCCTCCTCGCGCAAAACCAGCTCCGAGCGACGGGCTCGAGCCGGCTCCGCCGAAGCCGAGTGACATCACTCGCGCGACTTTGACATTTACGATGTAAGCAAGGGGGGGATGCGTGTGTTTGTTTAGTAAGATTTAGGCGGACATGTACGCGGATATGTAGTAGGACCTAATCACCAGATGAGTCATACTGCGGCGTCCTATCAAGGTGATACTTGTGCCCACAGCGGTGGGGACTAATCAATGCGTCTCGCAGAGATTTGATATCGGGAGTTGTTCGAGTTACGCATTTATTACTGAGAAGAAACCGGCTTGAAATTTGGTCTCTGTATTAATTTTGCAAATTCCGTTGAACTTGAAGAGCCGGCAGAGTATCTCGAGATATAGCGCTGTATAAGCTATATTTTTCTCGATGATACACGAAGTCACTGCTTACCGACTGCTTTCCCCGGTCTGTAGTGTCTCAAAGAAAAACTTATTTTGGGATTAAATACTCGGATTTAATACTCGATTATTGCAATATTTTATCTGCATTTTACACATTTATTTCTAATGTTAAACAGCAATGTATTAATTATATAATTTACTCAGCTGCTAATACCGGCAGATATGTACGGCTTTAAAACTAATTAACACGCAATCATGAAGAAGTACGCGCACGAGTATCAAAACAATGATAAAACATTGTGACAATCGAATATATAAATTAAAGAATTCTGAAAAAGTTTTCCTTTAAGACTCGACTTGGAGAAAACAATGGAGTAAGCAATTATTTGTAGCATCTGTAGATCGATAGTTTACCTAGTGCTACATCTCGAGATTCTTCATTGGTGTTTCGAGTTGGACACAACTTGCGGGATTAATGTGTAGCCAAAATTTCAACAACGGGGGATAAAACGGTAAAAGTTGAAACCTGTGTGTAAATGCGCGAGGAGTTACGCGCAGAGAAGCGTAAGTTGCAAGCTATTTATATGGAGCTCGTTGAAAGGGATTGTCTGCGCAGCGGACTGTAACGAACGAATATCTTTGCATTTAATTAAGCAGCAGAGACTCGAAATTAAACGTCGAGGACGCAGCCGGTTTTTCGACGTCGCGGGGTCGCGTGCGCGACATCCGGATAGACGAAATAAACACGCGGTTGATTTCGCATGACTTTTGTTCGTCTCGAGGACACGCGAGTCCATCGCTCGCTGCTCCTCGAGTTCGCGCGCGAACTCCGGGCGGCGCGAAGCGCACAACCCACGATCGGCCGGGTGCGCTGAATCATAGGATAAACATAGCCGGGACGTTCTCTCTTCTTCCTGAACCTTTGCATGCGCGTTACGATGCAACGCAACGTCTCGCGGCTGACAAATGCGTTTCCGCGGGACAACGCCACGCGGCGTCGATCAATTCCGGTCTCCTCTCCTCTCCTCTCCTCGTTTCTCCTCGCCTCTGGCAATGTGCCGCCGGCACGCGTATCGCAGGAAGGAAAAGTCCCTCGCGGACGTCTCGGGCGACATACAAATTAGGGTCATCTCCGGCTACCGTCTCGGGGCTTTCCATCGACGGGTCTTTAAACGTCTGACAACTTGCCGACGAAGCCTCCCATAAAACATCGCTATAATATTTTTATATCCCTCGATTGAGGAGTATATACGTGAATTTCGAATACAGATTTCCGATTACTTATGTCCTGGTGATACATGAAGAAATAAGAAATGTGCGTTATAGATTAATTAGATAAATTAGATTACTGTCGTCAAACTTTCCAATCAATCATCCGGGTTGTTATATTTTATATTATTTTTTACATGCTTCTGATTGGAGGAGAAATTAATATTTGAATTTTATATTGAATTCTAGGAAAAGAGAGTAAAACCCGTGAGAGAAATTGTATTTATTTATTTTATTGAGTGTATATGCATAAATGTCGAAGTTTATATAACAATGTTTTGCAGCAGCAGAATTTTTACGATTCGCGCACAATGCAGATATGGGTCTACGTGAATGTGCGCGCGCGCGCACATGTACGTCTGTGCAAACTTGTTAATTTTTCAAGGCTGAATATTCATTAGGCTCGTGTTGTTCTTCCTTACCATCCGAGAGACAAGTACAAGGCGATTAGCATAGCTATTTCGAAAGTAGCAAATCACGATGCGCGGATGTTCGACACGCGAGATATAGGAGTAAACAAATCACATATTTATATTTGAACGATCAGTCCGATGTACCGATCCGACCAATAATCGAGATAATAATAGCGAGAAAGCTAGGAAAGGAATATGCGGGATACTCGCGGGACATGAAAGTATCGGTAACGGGACGGGCGTCAATTTTGCATTGGCGCACTCGGCCACGTTCGCACACGCGCACCTCCCTCACCTACGTTCACGCGCAGCACCGACCGTCAGTTTTGCGTTTACGCGTGTTTTATTATTACTTTTTCTTCCCTGCCCGGGAGAAAGTGCGGAGCGCTGGCGCGACACCTTTTCCCGTGCAATTAAGTTCGCGGGAGGCGAGACGTAAACTCGCACGGCGAGCCGACGTCTGCGTCCGAGAGAAGCTTCATTCATGACCCGTCGTTGAAGTCACTCGAGCGCGTGACGTATACCTTGTCGGGACCGTCGCGGATTATCCGAAACTCTTGATGCCGCTAGTATCGCGGTACTGAAATGACGTCGCGAGGAAGGAAGGGAACGGAAGAAACCGCGCGCGGATATCGCGCGCATTTGTATAATGACATAATAAAGTTAAGATTTCCCGTCGCGGTGGCACTGGAAACTCTTCATCGTGAGATAGCCGCGTGTCTAAACGGCACGTTTAAATACGTACGCATACGTGCGCACGATGAAAACGTTGATAAAAAATAGATACGCGCGCGCGTGCGTCGCGGACTCGTTATGCAAAGAGGAAGAGTATCGAGGTGAGCGAATAGGAACTGCAGGAGGCTCGAGTCAAGATCAGTGAAAACGCTAATTACCGCGGAGAAATCATTAATTATGTCGCTGCCGCTCACCTCTCCCTTTTTTCTACGTGACTCCGTTTCTGTCTGGCATCCTCTCCCTCCTCCCGCCGCCTCGCCCCCTTCACCACGTCCTTCTGTCTCGCTCGCATTCTTCCGCGATGCTAACTATGTGAAGTACTCCCACGACACAAGAATGCTGCTCAAGATCACGGACTTACGGTCGTGCCAGTCGACGACTCTCTTAATTATTCTCAACGTTTTCTTCTTCGCTTCCACCTTCGCGTTCCTCCTCTTCCCTCGGCGTACTTAAAGCGATGAGATATCGTGGCGTTTATTTACGAGCATAGTTACTCGCGATACAATTATTGTACAGCCATTTCCTTAGAAAGTTGCATTGTATCGTATGACAAGGAACCCTCGATGGATCATTGGATGCCGGTTAATAATTGCACGCGAGTGATTTCTTGATTAGCTCACTTGATTTTCTACTCTATAATAACAGGAAGAATGATATCGTAATTAAAATGTTTGGCTATGCCAAACACTGTTGGAGTGTTCGAGGAAGGAGCAATGAGTGCCGAGTTTCCTCGAGCGGCGAGATCCCGTAATTAGATACCAATTGAGTAATCAGACACCAGTCGATAACGAGATACAGTTGTAGTTATCGGCAAATGCCAATTGGAACTTAGCCTGCGCGAAATGCAGCGCAGGTGCTACGTCTAGTACCCGCAGCTGAAATGCTTAGCAACAGCGCGAGCAGGTTTTAACGGCGGCCGAAACGCGAGGTCGTCGTCTCGCGTCTAGCGGCCGTGTTCGCAGCCGTAGTGAAATCTTAGATCGAAAGCGATTATATTTGCGCGAGGTGGAAATTTAAAAAAGAAAAGCATGAGAAGTGTGCGTTCCTGGCTGTCGCCGTTATCTCGCGCCGCGGATCGTGCCGGCGTAATATAGCGCGACTTTCAAATAACGCACCGACACAGCGCCGCGACTGACGCCTCGTCACGCTTCTCCGCGGGATGACGCAAAGACGGGCGATTAAAGTAATTTAATATTAGCACAGAGTCTTGTCTTTCTCTTTTTCTATCTCTCTCGCTCCCTCCCTCCCTCCCTCCCTCCCTTTCTCCCTCTCTCCCTCTCTCTCTCTCTCTCTCTCTCTCTCTCTCTCTCTCTCTCTCTCTCTCTCTCTCTCTCTCTCTCTCTCTCTCCTGCTCGCCGAGGAGAACTTGATTTTTCGCAAACACACCAAGCGAGATTCCTCTTTCGCGGCGCGCCGCTCTTACATTTCTTATTTTCCGCCAACCGCTTGTGCGGCGGCGGTACAAGTGGGCTTTATCCGTCTTATCGTGTGAACGTTGAAGAGTACTTCGGCTACCCAGCATAGTTCTACCTTCTCCACACACGAGACGCCGCTCGCTTACTCGTTAACGGTGTGTGAAGCGAATTCCACCTGCGAGCGCGGCTTACTTTTCCCTCGTTTTTCGTGATTTTCTTTTTACGCACGGAGTTACACTTCTCACCGCGGGAGAGACGCTGGAAGGTGCAGTTTATCGAGCACCCGTTAACTAGAACTTGTCGCTCGATGAAGTTTTGAGAGATGTCACTCGGTTGGGAGCCACTTTGATACTTTCAACACTCCCGCTCGACCTTCTCTCCGTTCTGAATTCTCTGCTTTCCTTTTTACGAGTCGCGATCGAGCCCGACCGACATCTTCCTCTCGCCAGGCGTCATCTCCGCCTCTTCCACGCTCATTGAAGCGTACATTAAAAACTAGCGGTTGGCGAATAGAACCGCGCCTACTGGCGCGGATTTGTCATGGAGAAATCCGAGATAACGAGGATCGTGATACCGAGACCGCGACTTGAAAAATATAACAGAGAGGACGATCCTGTCGCGAATCGCTCCGGGCACCGGCATTTTTCGGCTAAGACGGTTCGACCGCCGGTCGAATCCGCATCTAATCCGCGATCTAAGTGGAAAGGCAGTTTGGTCCCGTAACAACGTACTGGTCTCACAGCATTCCACGTATCGAAATCCGCCACTGGAACGCTTGTGTCCAGGACGCCTTCTCACTTTTCTCACCTAGGTCGCTTATTAGCGTTCATCATATATCCTTTGTGCAGGGTGGCGTGCGAGAAAGTAGCCCAGCCTTTGTGTGTGATAATAGCGGATCAAAATTCGCCGCTGGCGGTGACGACTCGAGCACTGCTGCTCCTCCAAATGGAATACATACCATTCCCTTTCCTTTTTAACGATAATATTAAAAAAGATCGCGTCCAAACTCTTGAGTAGGGTAGTTTTTACAGTACCGTCTCTCAGATACGGTAAACGTTGATTGTGAATGCTATCGGCCGCGTACATTATTGGCGGCGTTATTTCTGAGCGAACAACGTTCACGATTTACGTTTACCGTATCTGCGAGACGGTATTGCAAAAATTCCTTAATATCTTTTATTTTTTTCTGCCGTTCTTATACCTTATGGAGGACTACACCTTATACCCGGCTACTATTTCTCGTGCGTTGACAATTTCGTGTTCTGCATTTCGGGCGAATTACTGACTTATCGCGTCACCGTTACGCGCAATGCATTTACGCCGCGATCATCGGATCGACGCACGGCGCTGAGGGTCGGTCGAGCGGGCGTACTCCGTCCCGCGATCTAGGATCAGCTCGTTTCGCTCGTCCTCTTGCATCACCTGCCTAAGAGCACAGCGCATCCTGAATACCCGAGCGCAATTGACGATACACGGGAAGAGGGGTCGGTCTCCTCTCTCGTTCCCCTTGGGCAGCTGCGCGCCTCCACCTCTTCCTTCTTCGTCTGCCTCTCCTCCTCCTCCTCCTCCTTCTCCTCCTCCTCCTCCTCCTCCTCCTCCTCCAATGACTCAAGTCCACTGACCGAGACTCGCCAATGCCGCGCTGTAAAGCCGAAGAAAAAGTCCCGATCGTAAAAGTCGCTTCGCTTCCGCGCTTCGCGATAGCTCCGTCGCTCGCGATTAGACTCCGCGCTCGTGCTCCGCGGAAATCCGCGACCGGACAATGAACGTTTCAACAAATTTCTAATCGGACCGACCGCGGGAGGTCTCCGCGTCGAGATGGATCGCCGCGGATGGATCGTATCCGACAGGTATCCCGGTATATACTAAATCATACGGACGAAGAAAGAAAGAAAGAGAGAGGAAGAGACGGTACGCTCGCTTATTTCATCTATATTTTTACCTGGGCCGCTCACAGCGGTCCGGTGAAATCCTCATCGTACACTTTTATTCCTCGCGATCCAGCCCTCCGCGATCTTGACGCTGCAAAGAGCGCTCCAATTCGTCGTCCATCTCGAGCGTCGCCGGATACACGCTTCCGATCTTCTCGATCCCAGCTAGAACAGCTAGCTAGCTAGCCGTTATTATTATCATCATTTCGGTAAAATGATATAATTCCGCTGGCAATTTGCGACAGTATGTTAACGAAGCTCGAGCACATGTCACGCGCTCTGGGCCTGCCGTAATAAAGGGTAATCAAGGTGGAGGAATGCCGAGGCGTCTGTGCGCGCGCGATGATTATGGTCCGGGGGAGGGAGGGGTGAGAAGGCGGTCGAACGGGGGGAGGAGGAGACGAGGGTTGGCAGCGGAGGGCCGCATCTATCCGATGTCGTATCGTGACGAAGGGGGATAGAGTAGCGGGGGCAAGGGATAAGTAAAGGAGGCAAGAACGCGTAATGACGTGAGCAGGAGAAGCGTGCGTGTCCGTTGCCGTGTACGAGCGAATGGGATAAAGACGAGCGGATAGAAAATATGGCCATGATATTTACTAACTCGGCCTCCGCGTGAAAGTGTTCGCTCTTCGCTTTGTGCCCCGCTCAAAAGAACGCGCGCGCGATCTCACGTATAACGGGTGTCTCGATCGATCGATCGATCGAGCCGCAGGAGAGCGTCGCGCGTAAGCGACGATTCGGAGCAATTTTAGCACGATTTATGGCGGTCCATGTTTAGTGAACGGATATAATCGACGGTGATAAGCGACGCGCCGGCTAAGACGGAACGTTGAATGTATGCTTCGTTGACTTCACATCGATATGACGGTGGGTTTTGATTCCTGCGTGCAATCAGGTCGCTCAATTCGTTCTGCGGGATTACATTCGTTCCCGCGCATTTTCTATTCGACAGAAAGAGAGAGAGAGAGAGAGAGAGAGAGAGAGAGAGAGAGAGAGAGAGAGAGAGAATTGAAATTTACGTAATGTAGACATAACGCGGGTATATGGTAGCGTGACCCAACTCAAAAGGCGAGACGCTAAGGATACCTTGATCTCTGGAGTGAGATACGTGGACCACCGGTGAAGGCTTTCGTCTAACTGCCTCGATAAGCATCGAAGTATGTCAACGTTCTATTATTCACGCGCAAGGTTGCCGAGGAAAACAGGAACGATCGAATTTTCCGCGCGACTCGAAATCAGACCTCAAGGACCGGCTTCGAGGCACTCCGAGAAAGGAAAACTCCGGTAGAGCGATCGGTAGCGCGTGAACCCTAGGAATTTGGCCGGCAGCGCGACGTTAACGTTGATATCGTCGAGAGGTGCGCTCCTCCAGTGGCACCTCGCGAAGAAGGGCACCGGAGGGAGAAGGGGCCCGCGAGGTGGGTACGAGCACCTTTCTCGCGCGCACGGCGCTCGCCGTGGAATGGCAAAAAAGAGAGGAGGCCCTGTGACGTCACGCGGCTCGTGAGGTGGTGCCGCTAGCCTCTCACTTGGTCGCCGACGTTCGACCCGCTCGGTTCATCGCGCTCGTCGGCTCCATTCGTAGTCTTTCTCTCAGCATCCTCGGCTCGGCTCGGCTCGGCTCGATTCGTCATGATCGACGTCACGTGACGCTTTTCGCATTTCTGAAAAAAACACAGCGGAGGAAAAACAGAAAGCCGAGAAAAACGCGGGGCAGGACATTTTGGCCGATTTGTCGTGTCCAGTTCGCTTTTCCTCGTCCTCGCGAGCGGAAGTGACGGAGACGAATTGTGCGATTACGCGGTGACACAAGCGCGTATCGCGAACCGCGCGATCGCGAGGTCTCGCGAGTTCCGCAAATCGCGCTTTGGTGGTGAAGAGTTTTGCTTGTATTTGTCGTTTCTTGATTGTGCCATGACATTCTGGATATGATACCGGATGGATTAAGCCATCATCGGAGGTAAATGTTCCTCTTTTGTATCGTCCCGTCAGTGATTTTAGATTAGTAAATCTTTCACATATGATAAATATACTTTTCGCTAATCTATTTTGACTGGAAGTCACCTCTTGTTGACCTTCGAGATTATTTTTCTTTCCAAACACTAGTGACTGACACATACACACACACACACACACACACACACACGAGGATTTTGCAGAACACATTCAGTTTGATATCATACAGGACGTTTTAATATATCTCAGATCTGCGATGTTTATTACATATACAATGAAAATTGTGCTTTGCGAATTGAAAAGTCTACTAATTGCGATATACATGAAAAGATATTCTCCTTAGAGTGCGAGTAAAAAAGAATATTCCTTGGTCGTTAATAATTTCTCGACACGCTGTTTAAATTTCGGAGAGAAAATCGTCTGCACGTTGCTCTCATTATTTACATTATAAAAATTATAAACTCATAAAACTTATAAAACTTATAAAACTCATGCAACGAAAATTTGCACGAAAGTTTTTATTCGTTAACTTTCGAGTTCAAGTTATTTTTTACTGTTGTCGAAAGCTTTTATATAATAATCATCGATACAAAATCGACTATTAATAAACATTTCTTAACCTTAAATTAACCTAACGATTTGAAGACGGAAGTGATTGGCGAAGAACTAAAATTTTTAGCGAGTAAAATTGGAGCGAACTCCTAAGGTTGTCACAAGCTGAAATAATTGATTTGAAGAAAATGTTCGCGCGGGATTATTATTTTATCTATTATCAGTTTCCAATTATTTCAAGGAAATTCCTTGGAACGATTTGTTGCACTAATTGCACGTGATTGTCTAGAGACAGCATTGCGAACGTTCCTTTGCAAATTTATGCCAGTGGTGGAATAAAGTAAATTGCTACTTGTCGCATGTAATTTATTCTAATTGACATTAGCAACATTTTCTGCAGCTGTGCTGATTGTGAAATCTCAGCAGCTCGAAGCATAAGAGATGAATCGTAAAACGATGAAAGTATCGTGCACTGCAAAGTATTATGCTGCGGAGTGGATTTAGTCTGCGTGAAGCGCAGATTTTTGTATCTATGTATCAATAGAACCATCAGCTGGCTTGCAGGTGATGGAACTATTACCCTTGATAATTATTGAAACGTTCAATTGCCAAATCGCTCAAAATCCTACCGTCTTCGAGATAGAACACATCCCAGATCGGGTTTTGTGCCGTGAGAATCACAGTTTTATTTATCGAGGTTACTTCACGGGTCCCTTATGCCGCCTCTAATGCGTCACTTGGCGTATTACAGTCTCGCCAAGACGAGTGTACAAGTTGATCATTAAATAGTGTTCGTGCCAGTCATTTTGCACAACATTCCTCGCGCCGGAGAAACGCGGCCACCTGTTCCTCTGTTGTACCGCGTGTCTCAGAAATATCGTCTCATTCCGCGTGCAATCTCTGTAGTTTGAAATTTTCGCTAAAAGAAACATTCGAAATATCAGACGCGCTTCGCTCAATATTGCTGATCGGTTATGATAGATCAAATATTTCGTGCCGAATATTCGGTATCGTTCTCTAAGACGAAACTTTCTGTTTATGCAAATTATTTTGGGACGTGCTGTACACGATGCCGCGTTATCTTGCCCACATTATGTCGGCCTTAAAGGCATTTAACGGTCCACGGTAAAAGGCAGTTTCTGCAGATCATGTTTGGGTTTGAGAAACGCTTCCTGACGAGGCCTCGACTTGGTTTTAGGGGATTTGCGTCGCGAAAAGTTCTTACCATCCACGCGCAATTCGTTAGGTGGACTCGTAAATAATCTTTCAGTGCAGTCGTTAAATTTGTGGATCGTTATTTTTCTTCCAGAGGCCTTTATCGTGCATCCGGCTTCCGCCTGTCCCTGTTATGGTTCGCGGTGTGTGTCGTTTTACCTCACCATAAATTTATGCTGGTGCACCTGGCTGTATTTCGAGCTTAGCTTCTACGTTCTCGTTTGTAGCGATCGATATCTTCGGGCATTTCACCGCGCTCGCCCTTTGTATTGTCGGTTTTACATAAATCTTCGTAAATTGTTAACCCCTAATTAGTCGCACATTTCTCCTCTCTTTCTCTCTCTCTCTCTCTCTCTCTCTCTCTCTCTCTCTCTCTCTCTCTCTCTCTCTCTCTCTCTCTCTCTCTCTCTCTCTCTCTTTTTCATGCAGTCGTGGTGATCTCGTCGAGGAGTGTTGAATGAATGCGGAGAGGAAACTATTCATATTACGGAAGCAACGGCAGGCTTTTAGCGACGATAAACTCGACGCGAGATAACGCATGATAAATCGCTCGCTATTCGCAATTAAATCACCCGTGTCACCGCGGAAGATTATTATTCTCTAACGTCCAACGATCATGACGCGAGGTCGCAATGACCCCGTGCGACCGCGAGTCAGATCCATCCCAGTACACGGCAACTGGTATAGCAACATATTCTATTCTACGCCACGTAGAGAGGCAGCATGCGGCAGAGTCGCGTCTTACTGAAAAACCGCGCGATCTAAGGGGACTGACCTTTCAAGGCGGCCGCGTGAGACGAATACGCGTAGACCTAGAATAAATCTTCGCGTTCCCTGTGCCCGCTCGACGTGCATCAAAGCGCCGGGTGTGTTGCTCCTTGCATCGTCTCGTGGTCATCGGAATTACGGGAGCGCGAGTCGCGTCGCGCCGCGTAAGGAAACGTAATTGAAAACGCTCTCGGCTCTCTCTCTCTCTCTCTCTCTCTCTCTCTCTCTCTGTCGTCGCGAGTAGCGAAAGAGCGGAGAAAACTCGTCTCGCGCTCGTCGGTGGCACAGCACACGGCACGTCGCATCGCGGGAGGGTTCTCGCATGAGCTTCGCGCTCTCAAAGAGCGCGGATGCCCGCGGGATACCCCGCGAATATATCTCGCAATCGTCTTTCCGCGACGGCGAATAGTCCGGCGAGCGAGTGCTTCGCCGCTCTCGCTTCTCGGAGAGAAGCCAGTATATCCAGTGCGTCGAGTTCGTCCCGGCGAACTCCTTCGGCGAGTCCACCGTCGCCGGGCGGACTCACCTCTGGACGCGGTTCGACGCTCGTGATACGAATAAATTTCCCGCGGAACACGGAGGTACCGGATTCTCGATCTTCTCTCTTGGCGAGCCGTGTACCAGGAAACGTGGCCGCAGCTCGGCGCGGACGTACACACGAGCTCAATAACGTGGCCGAGAAGATGACGCGTTTCGCGGGACGGATTCGCGCCGCCGTTTTTACGCTCGACGAATACAATTATCTCTCGGGAGAACGAGACCTCTCGCACACGTTTTCCACACACACCTGCCGTATCGCTCGGCTCGAGAAGTTACTCGGCTTGGCTTAAATTACGGCGCAACATACGGACAAAGAAGTCGCGCGTTGCTCCGGGTCGATCGCCGGGATAAACATCGGCCGGGACAAGGTACGTGCTGTTTTTCTGCATCGTGCATATTATATTAAAATAGTGTGATGTATCGGTGTGAGAAAAAAAGACTATAAGATACAGCTTGGTTTGATCACGCCGCTTGCTTTTTCCCCGGCGCGCTGCAATGAGACGTTGAGGTTTTTTCCGTCGCGTCGAGCAAAAAGAAGTCATCTCAACAACCTCGACAGGCAAAGTACGAACGAGTGGCGGTTACACGCACACACTCGATTGATTATTTACATATTACTGATGTCGCGAATCAGCAGCGAGAGAATCTCAGTCGTCGGTTGCCCGTCCTTGAAAATGCAGATATTCATTTCATGATAAAGTATGCAATTGCAGCAAACGGGAAATACGTGCGCGCGCGTCTCGTTTATAAAGAAAATCTATTTGGTATCTCGCCTCATCCGCGCTGCGCCTCTTTCTTTCAGAACATTAAAGGCTTTTCATCAGTGAATAAAAATTATTGTTATTAAACAAATGAGAACCATCGGGGGGGGGGCTTCGCGTCTTCGTTCTGCGAATTCGCAGTCGATCGTTACGTTACGGTTACGGGTCAGCGGTGACGGAGATGTAATTTAGAATGTTCCAACGGAAGGAAAAGGACTCGCGCTAATTCCGCGATCGTTCTCGCGGCGGTCGCGAACGAAACGATCAGTCAGAACGAATTGTCGCCGATCGATCGCGCCGCGCGGCGGGACCGATTCGCATGAGCGATAAAGATTACACACCGCGACGCGCCGTTCCGTTCTTACTTATTGGATCGGAACGCTGAGCGGCGGGCGCGTTCGGCGCTCGCGATCGATCGATCGGTCTGTATAGTGTATCGGCGCGAACGGGAGCGAAGAAAGGAGCGTCGATCGACTTGCACCAAGGGACGCGTTTCTTTTCCTCCGCGCGAGCGACTTATTATCGCGCGAGCGGCCGGACGCTCATTAGGCGCTTGTCTTCGGGCGTAGCTCATTAGTTCTCGCGCGAGCACGTGATGCGCGCGTTCCTCCGCGACGGCCGATTAATAGACGATGCTGGATTACGCAGCAGATTATTGGATTAATAAGCGCGTTGACCGGCCGCGCGCGAGCCGGACGGCGGCTCCCAGCTTAGCGCGGAACGGATGCTCGGACGAGAGCGTAGCACGCTTGATTTCACCGTCAGAATGACGGCTACTTGTCGGCCGCGCCAAGTCCCGCACTTGGCCGGCTGATAATTGACGATCGTGGCGGCGGGGTCGTAAGAATCCCGCTGGCGAGGAAGCGAAGTTTCGTCAAGATGAACGAAGCAACGCGTTTCTATCCGCTTCAAAGCTGACTTTCTTTCAATTCAAATTCGGAGCAGGGTCCGAATTTGAGGTTTATAAGTTGGGTTCATAATTGAGGTTTATAGTCGTGAAAAAGTAGGATGCTGAAAATTGGTAAGAGTCGACTGGTTTTCGTCAAGAATCGCCTCCAAATTGACCGAAGAATTCGTTGTTAGAAAAGAATGGAAACGTTAGAAGCCGGACGCCGTGTGTGTGTGTGTGTGTGTGTGTGTGTGTGTATGTGTGTGAATAGGACGTTTTATTTACACCTTATCATATCTCACACGCTCGCAAAGCACTAGGCCATATTTAGCATTTGTGTGGCTCGGTCGGAACACACCCGCGAGCGTCTAGCGGGAACCACGTCGGGTGGCTCGCGCTTCTTCGTGAAAGCGAAGCGGATCTCGTTAGTAATTCGTGTTTTATGCCTGCGACGTGATGTATCGCTCCGGATTATCACTGGTCGCTGAAGAATGCATAATACCGCTGTATAGTATAGTATCGTCGCGGTAGGGTCCCGTCGTTCCGTATGCTAATGCACACATGAGCAAACCAAAGGAGACCGATAGTCTGAGCGACACACGCTCCGTTTGAAAAACACCAAGTGTACGTTCGTCAAGTTTACCTCGTCCGGGTTTACCTGTCCGTGGCGAGCGTGCACAGGTAACAATCGTATTTATAGTTGTCATCGTAATCAACGGAAATAATCCTACGGCTCTCGCTAATGATGTCAACGTCGGGGATGTGACGCAAAAACGTGTTGGCGTCGATTAACGCGCATATCGCGTAAATCTCAACGAGAGATAGTCGTGAAAACGTCGATGTAAATTTCCGACGGTCGTGATGCGCGGGAAAATGCAACGTTTGTTCCGCATCGTCACCGTTCGACGACGTGTGAAGTTGGAGGACGCGGCGAACATCTCTCTCGACGTCGACCAAGTAAGACGTTGGTCGGGAATGGGCAGCGTATTCGCGAAACTTCCGACGTTGAACGCACAATTAAAGCACGTGGGAGGAAGGAGAGTGATTTCTAAGCAGCGGGAGAGGGAAGAACGGAGCGAATTGGTGTGTGCGTGTGTGTGTGTGTGTGTGTGTGTGTGTGGATGAACTTTCGTAACGTGGCGTTACGGCGGCGTGGCGAAAATGAAAGCCTCTGCGCGACGGCGACGGCGGCGGTGCGCTCACGAAAATTGCGATTTCTGGTAGCGGTTACTTCTCCGAAAGCGTAATATGTAATTATTACGACGTTTCACTCGCGTTTCGTCCGGTGGCGGCGCGTCCATGCGCGGTGCTGACCATATCGGTGAAAACGCCTCGCGCTTGCCGCTCGGCAGCGGTTCGCCCTGGATCCGTATTTTCAAGTGCGGCCAACTTTCATGTATGAATTTCAGTTATTTGGCCGGATCGTGAAATGGAACGCGCGCGCTCGAGAGATCCGAGCGCGAGGCGCCGCTCGTGTCCTCTTCGTAATTTCTCCGGCCGAGCGATTCTGTCCCCTCCAAATTGCGCGCCAAATTGGAAATCGATACAGCTTCCGATCTCTCGCGGCTGAGCGGTCAAAAGTTTGAGCTTCCGTTCGGTCATGCGAATGACGCTGGGTTTCACATTGATAGCGACCGAGTGTTTCTCCGCGCTATCACTCGAGCTTCGTCAATTGATGCTTTTGTCAATTGATGACGAATCAACAACTATGTTTACGCGAGTGCTGTTTAATCATCATGATTATCGAGTTTCACGTTTGATTCAGACTGTGGGATTCTTCAGTAAAATTGCTCATTCGGTGTGTGATCTCCTGATTCGTTCAGGCAGCGCATCAGCTAATGACTTTACCGTGCCATTAACTCTACAGTGCGCGGAAGAATGAGGTGTTTCTTTTACGACAGCTATTTTAGGCAAGTAGCCGCGCGAGAACGGTTGAACATCTTCTCGAGTATTCTCTACGTCTCTCCTACGTGGTCTCCTTATTTTTCGCCGAGGTGACGGTCTTGGGAGAAACCGGAGGCTTGGATTTTAGGACGTAGGCAATGCCGACGTAGGCGGTGATCGTCGACGATCGGACGGCCAGTCTGGTTTCAGGGTTAACGATATAGGCCGAGGTGACCTCCACCGGGGAGACTCGTAAATTCTTATCGCGGGTGAAACGAGCGTGATCGCATCTCGGCCTATAAAAAATTCGAAAGGGGCCACATCTCCCGATGGTGACGCGTTGCGCGACGCCTCGATGCACTTTCGATCGAGGCTGAAACACTTTCGCCGGTCGAAATTAAGGAGCGCGCGCGCGCGCGTATCGCGTGTAAACTCCGCGAGTCGCTGTTTGATGAAGTCGGTGTTAACTCGATTGGCTCCACCGTGCAACAACACCGGGAGCATGAGAACGCCGGAATACAATCGTGAAAGCAACCCCGGGAAGCGGCTCCCTTCGATTGTCTCCCGTAGAAAGTAAACACGGCGGCAGGTAAGAGCGGCGCCGCCTCCTCCTCTCGAATTCACCGGCTCTTTCCTTCTCGTTTCGCTCGCGCGCGATCTCCGACTCGCACCGGAATTCGAATTAAGTCTTGCTTGCTTTTCACGCTCGGCTGACCGGACCGCTTTGGCAGACAGGACTTTTTTGTAGCTCCGGGTCGGAGCTGGATTCGCGGGACCGGAAGCGGCGCGACAGCGATCGCCGAAAAGCGTCGACCGCGCCGGCGCTGTTTCCGGATCCGACTTTCTCCGGCTTCAATCAAACGCATTCCGTGTGTGCTCCTTTCGAAACGAGATTCGCGTGCGCTCGCGTGCTTTTCTATGTCTGATCATGCTCATGGCGTGGGCATTTGTCTCGACTCAATTGCCGCGAGAAAGAGCGAGCGTTATTAATTCGCGGCGCGAGAACGACTCGCAAAAGGACGAACGTCTCCTTTCTTTCTTTTCCTCCTCTGAAGCGCTGCGCGCTCTTGTGTCATTTGACGCTTTCCCAAATTCTTTGCCCAAAGTATTTTTTGTCTCGAATTAGACTCGCGCGAACGCATCAACGGAAGGAGAGGCTTCATTATCATCGTGAATTTTAATCACCGCTTGAAATCCCGCTACGTTGAACTGGATTTTTAATCGCAGCCGGAGACACAACCGTGCAGAACGCGCACGTCAGAGGTCGATCCGGGGTCATTCAGCATCGCGCAATTATTGCAACATTCGCAACATGTATATATTTTTGAGAGTCCCAATTATAGTCTTCGCGCATCGGAGCCTGCTTTTGTCCTCGTTTCGGCCTCGAATCGTGAAGACACGGTCTCACGGACAGTTGTTAGTTTCATTATTTTCGAGCCGTAGCACACGCGTCGCAGCTGCCTCTCGATGAGTTCGTGCGCGCCGTCTGTCGCTCTCAAAGTCCCGTCACGAGCCTCTCTCTCTCTCTCTCTCTCTCTCTCTCTCTTCTCCCTTCTTCTATCTCTTTTCGCATTTGAATTTCTGTCTCCCGAACTCCGCCGCCTCCTCCACCGCTCACGGCCATTCCGGCCGTACCATAAAAATGAAAATTTTCGGTCCGCGGCACGAACGGCGAATGAGGATCGGAGCTCTTCAAAGCGCCGACGAAACAGGTTTCCAAAGACGCGCGAGGATCTGGATGCGTGATGCACCGATGTACACGTCGCCATAACGTGACCATCAGTCACGAGGATGTTGCCGAGGTAAGAGTAAAATGGTAGACGCTACAAAAATCGGAATCGCCGGCTACGGCCGGCCGGTCGAAGTCCGAGCGCTCGGCATTCCGTTCGGCTCCCGTCCCGACTACGACTATGCCTTATCCTGCGCATTATCCCGCCTTATCTCGCACGTCGAGAGCACTTACGGTGTTCGGTATTAGCCGGGTCCGCCATTAAGACGCATCGCTCGAACGGACGTCGTGCCTGGCGGATGGGGTTCTGCTCCGAATTTTTGCCCGATCGCAAGTCGCGATAATGGCGTGCATGTATGGCGAAATGGTACAATAATTGCGCGACATTGGATAACGCTTGATTGATACTCCGGCGTGCACTTTGCACATCTCCCGTTCTGATTTGAGACGTAGTTGCGACGCAAAAGGGATTTCAAATCGCTCGAAATTAATGATTAATAATTGCCGACGCGAGATAGCAGGATAGAAAGCGGGTCAATTACGAATAAATTTGACCTAAATATAGCTGACGTTAAACGAAGAAATAATATACAGCGTCTATATATAACGCTTGATAATCCACTCGTTTTGTTGACATTGTAGGAGTTTCTCGATAATTATCGGTTTATTTAGGTATATCGAGTATAACCGAAATAAAACCGGACCGCAAAGTGGAACTGAAACTTGATTATTCGTTTCTTTTTTCGTTTCATCTTTTTCTTTCATTTCGGACGCACACCGTGTTGCCACGCGAATGTCTCTCGCGCAAGAGGGAGAAACGCGACTGTATCGGATTCTGTCTGTCACTTGCAACGGTCGCAACCGCGAACACATCTTCCAGCAGCGGTAAAAGTTGTTTCCACAAAAACGCGATATGAAGATCGAGCTCTCTGCAATCAGCGCTGCTTCGCGGAGGCTTCGCGTTCTCGCTTTGCTACTCCATGTCTTCGCATGAAAATAAAAAGCAGGGGACGATCGCGGTAACGAGGAGATGTCGTGAGAAGACACGAGAGCGAAGAAAGCGAAAAGACATGTATGAGCGAGATTGATGAGTGAAATGTAATTTTATATGCTTACGTATATTTTTTCTATCATATTTGCAAATTTCTCTTGTGTCAAAAACACACAACATAACGTAACTTCACTTTTACATTCTGTAATGTAACTGGCTGTTTGCTCGTTTGCTTCCCTGCTTCGCTCCGCTTTCAAAAGCGGAGCGGTCGTGAAGTTACGATCGCGTTATTCTTGCGCGGTGGAGTTCGCGTCAATTATCGCCTCGTTAACGACGAGAGCGCGCGGCTTGTCGTCTATGCCGGCGGACGTCGCGAGAATTTTCCGCGACGCGCTCACTAGCTGCGCGCGCGAGCTGCGGCAGGAGGAAGCGCACGAGCGATTCCGCGAGATGAGCAAAACAATTGATAGCCGCGCGCGGAGGAAGCGCGGGCAATGGCGGTGAAAAGCAGGGAAAAAGAAGGAGCGGAGAGAACGTGGCTTGGGAACCTCTTGCTCGTCGCTCGCTCGGAGGCTACTCGCTCATCTCTACGAGTCGATCTAAAAACTTGCCGGCCCGAGGTTATTAACTGGCCTGGCGAACAAAAAACCAACCGGGGGAACTCCTGAATTAATTTGGCTCCGTCGCGGCCATGGGTTTGCGGTTTCTACTTATACGTCGTCTCTTGCGTAATCGGAGTTTAAAGCCCCGATACGTCGCGGCGATTCTTGCCGGCTGAATGCGTGCGCGGAGTAACCTCGCGCACTCGAGATTAACGTTCAACTTTGAATATTACTGGAATCGCACGAAATCAGGTCTCTCCCCTACTTGCGACTGATGAAATATTCGTGATGATGTGTTTTTTTTACTCGACATCGAGTAGATATCGGTGGCGCTGCAAATATGACAAATTTTTGTCGTCAAATGTCTGCGGAAAGTAATCGGAGATATTTATAAACTGTTTTTAGCACGTTTCCACGAATTAAGATTCCTGCAATCTTGGGAGACGTCGCGCCGAGTTTGAGTCACTTGCACGGTTGAACGAACCATAGCGCTTGCGGGATGGATTACACGTAATGGATTACACGTTACCTTCGAATGACAAATCTTGGTATTCCTGACGATTGCTTTAGACTCGAATTTAATGAAGATCACGTTCCGGGATGGAGGGAGTGACGACGCGGTTGCATAATACGAAACCCAGTAACCTTTTGTGTCTCCATGCAACAACGGTGCCGTGAACAGGTAATATATGCTGCTTCGCCGCGTAATAATGGGCGCGCGTTATCCTGTTAAGGTCACTTGTTCGATGGCGCTCGAACAAGTCACGGCGAGCGTACGTCGACGCATGACTAACATGACAAATCCTTCCTATTTGTAAAGCGCGTCATCCAGGTGGCTGTTCGGTCCTCGAAATATCCCTCGTATTGACGCGTATATATAAATTTACGCAAGTTTTAGCATATCGGCAGAATAACGGTTTACCGAATCGCAGGCATTCTGCTCGGAAAATTGAATGCGGTGGCAGAAGCAAGTCCAGTTGTGGACTTGTGAGCGTCAGGCACGTCGAGAGATCCTGAGTATAAATATTTGAGCCGTGAAATGGCCTCGCGGATGGATGCGAGTTTCACATCCCGAGTCTCTCTTTTATTTGCTGTAGACACTTTGAAATGTGATTAGTTGTGACACTGAACGGTACTTCAAGTATCTACTGGGCGATACAGGTTTCTGAAGGAGGGATTTCCTGATTGTTTCGAGCAGTGTATGTAAATTTCACGATTGGTTCCATTAGGCTCTTCCGAGCCTCGCGATAGAAAGACACACGATGAATATTATCGTAAATAATCAGCTTCTCCGAGACGGAATAGGTTTCGTGGAAGTGACAGCCTTTTTGAATTAATAACATAAATAACTCGTCCAGTCGACGACGGGAGAAATTTTCCCGACGCACGTAGCCGAGCGATAAGCGTGGAAAGCTGCGGGCGAGTTGCTGGCGAACAGTGCACGGTCTTGATACAATGAAAATACGATATCGTTCCAGGCGCGATTATGTCCGACGAAACGATTACGCCACTTTCGTAAAGATCCACGAGCGGCCCCACCTCCTTCTCTAGAGAGTTAAGTCGTTAATCACGACGACCAGCATGCCGTTAGCGTGCGAGAAAATGGAAACGGGTTACGGATATATCATCCGTTAATTCGCCTCTACCGTCCCCGCGCCGAACCTCGCGCGTGTCGCGTTAAGTCCCACGCGAATTCGCGAGTCCGTCGAGCGGTGCGGGGGGGCGGCCGATCTAGACGGACAAAAGCCGAAAGTAGCCGAAAGGCGGCTGTTCCGCGTCACGATATGCCGGAGTTCACATTTTATACCAGTCTCTCTTTTTCTCCGCCGCCCCCTCCTCCCCCTCCCTCTCCCTCCGCTTTCGCAATACCAAAATCTCTTGTTTTGCAATTTCGTGCGTGACATTTGACGCGTAGTGAAATCGCATAGAAAGTTGTTATTTCAATTGTATTTTATTGTCTATTGCGCGCGCGTATTCCGCGCATAACGTTTCCTTCGTCGTTACTTTGCATGTATACACGCGCGCACTGGACGAAATTCAATATATAAAAGTATAACGCCGAATCCGGAAATAAATAAATCCTGCAGAATTAATTTCGCTTCGTCACATTCTCCCCGTTTGTTTATAGTCAGTATTAATTTTTGTATATTGTGTTGTACCGTGCTGTTTGCATGTTCGACATTTTTTTATTTCTTAGAAAAGCACGCGCTAGATTCGATGGTTCCGACGTATGTTTTTCTGCGCTGAAGTCTTTTTTATTCTGCGCCCGCGTGTTACTTTAATCCCGCGGCGATCTCGATACGCTCGAAACGCCTTTCCACCATTTCACCGAATCTGACGGGCTCGGATATACCGTCGCGCATAACGCGGCCGTGCGGGCGAGTATGCAAATCCTCGCAGGAGGAAATCCTGATCCTTTCACCGCGCTACTGCGGCTTATAACCCGGTTGATCCTGATCCACACAAGCGGCCGCTTGATCACAATTACGCACTTTCAAATTTCGCACCTGGTGCGTTAAGCGATACGCCAAGTGTACAGAAAGTGTACGGAGCGCAGTTCCGTGTTATTATGTATTGAAAAGCTCGTCGGTGCCTCGCGAGCGAGGGGGCGAGTGGACGAAGAAAGCGTGTAACACGCCTGTAACATGTAACGAGTCATCGCGGCTTCAAAATTTACTCGACACGCGGCGCGCGATCTGATGATTTTCTACAAATTACGCAATTACAATCATGAGTGTCCACTAAGTCGCGCTTAGCATACTTTTTTCTCTCGTATCATTACGAGGCATGTAGTACATAACACACATAAATCAAACACATTCCATAAATAAGACCGTCGCATTTCCTCGCGAAATATCGACACAATCGGACAGCAAACATTTCAGACGTCGCACAACGCGCGAAATGACAATTAAATAAACAAATAAATAAATTAAATAACACTCAAGCGCGAGAATGTGTGTGTCGCCAGAGTGTCGTCGTACGTGTCTCCTTGATCCACTTGTCTCTTTGTTAATGAATTACCGTGCCTTCCTGCGACTTTGCAACGCGAGACGACGAGCGAAGGGCGCCGCTCCGCGGCGCGACGTCGCTCATTGCGCAGCTCTTAATTGACGGACATCAGCTACAATAGCCGATGCTACATACACCGACAATGGCTCGTCGCGTATCCCCCGTGTGCTTTCGGCTCTCTTTCCACGAGCGTGTGAGAACGCACCTCCGTCATCTCACGAATACAATAGGGCGTCCTTGTTGTTCTCCGCACCTTGGCGTGGCGCTCGGTGCGCGAGCGCAGGAGCGAATCGATGACGATGCCGCTCTCGACGAGGACGGTCTCGAGTCGAACAACAGCGTGTTGCGATTCAGCGCAGGTTATGAGCGTGACCGTTAGTCAATCAGAGAGGCTCAACCGTCGGCTACCTGGCAGGCCTCGGCCGCCGGATCACACTCGGTGACCCACCGAAAAGCGCGCGCGTGCGACCGGGTTGAGCGTCCCTGAACGCGCGCCGTGTTACGCCACGTTTGTAAAGTATGTCAATAGGAGAGCAAACAGCGCCGCGATATGCTGCTCCTCGTGTCTAACCCACTCACCAAAAGTGACGTACGGGACGCACGTGCCGCGGCGGATCTCGACGTTTTACCGCGGTTTCATGCTCCGCTCGGACAAACAACGTCAAACTGACGGCGGTTTTACTCGGGTTCAGAGTTCGAACATGACGAGCGGCGCGAGAGAGACGAGCGTGCAAATGTGAAAATATAAACGGAGTGATCGAGAGTAGGAGTTGTTCAAGTTACGAGTTACGGCTAACCCTCCCGAGAAGTACAACAGGAGAATTCGAGGAGAGTAGGAGCTTGTCGAATTTCGAGCTTTCGCACTCTAGAAAAATGCTAGATTTGGTCTCGCGTTCATCATGAATTTGTTATCCATTTGTTTATTTATTTCAATTGAAACTCGATTTCGGATTGTCCCTCTTTTTCTTGCCGAAGAAGCGAATCGAAGATCTGGACGATTGACGAGGCACCAGTCCGGGCCGCAGATCAAACACTGTCGAATCTCATCGTAATTCATTATCCTCGCTTACACAAAGTGTCGAAAGCACGTTCGAACGTGGTAGTCGCTCTACGGGGGCGGGGGGTTCATCATGTCGCGATGAACGTTCTCTCGCTCGTGAGAAACGAATTTGTCGCGATAATGAACAATTAGACGCGGCTTTCATTCGGAAAGCGCAATCAAAGCGCGCGCTTTGATTTATGCGCCGAGGAGGACCGCGCGCTGTCGCGGTGAGCTCGCCGAGAGAACCGCAACGGGTTAAAGTGCACGGAAAGAGAGAGAGAGAGAGAGAGAGAGAGAACGCACCGCTCGCGATGAAAAGTTCCCTTCTTCTTCAAGGCTCTCGCGAGGCACTCGCTCGTTCCTCAACGAGCTCGCGTAATTTCTCAGTGCCTCGCTACCGCGACCGCGAGGTTAATCCGAACGTCCACGTCCGCGTAATCGCCAGATACCGTCTTTCATGCCGGCGCAATCGTGTGACAGTTCCTTTCTATTCGCGACGCAGGGCAGAAAAGTCCCGTAATGCGACATCGTCGCACGGCCTCCGTGGTGGCTTGTCGCCTCTCGGCTCATCGACTTAGGTAATTAATACCGGTCTGGGTGGTGCAGATCGGAATGCGCCGTACAGACTGGATTCTAACGTACCGGGACGCAGGTATTCCGGCGAATACCGCCGCTCGAAAAGACAACGAATAGTTTCTCGGGGACGACGCGTTTGTCTCACGAACGCGCGGCGTTCGAAGGGGACCTTGAGAGCTCCGCGTTACGCGGGCTTTGTCACTTGCGTTTTGGAGTCGCGATCAATCATTCGTTAACATCCATTAACGTCGAGCGTCCGAGGGAAAAATCGCGCAAATAATTGTCGTAATTGTTACGTGTTACGTATATCTCGATCGGCTCGGAGTGGAGGCTTAAATCAACATGGCTAGAACGAAGTCTCCGCGGCGACGTCCGCGCGATAAGTCAAGTCCCATATCTCACCATGAGCAGCGTCCCCGATTTAAAAACGAGCTGTCCGTTAAGCCAGTGGTCCGGTCACCTCGTTCGGCCGATTAATGAATTCCCGTCGAGCTCTCATCGTCGTGTAAATTCCCACCGCGGCATTAAGCTGAATGCCGAGACGCGCCGCGCCGCGTCGCCGTTGGCATTGTCATTGTGGCGTTTCTTCATCGCGACGATTGGGAGAGGGCTCGCAATGAAGCTGAGTAGGAGAAGAAGACGACGACGACGACGACGACGACGACGACGAGGAGGAGGGCGTGGAAGAGGGTGACCTGGTTGGCCCGTTCGCCAGCGAGGAGCGAACCGTTGGCCGCGCCGGCAAAAAACTTGGGGAAAATGACCGGCGCGACTCTCGGCGACCGGTTCGCGCGAACGACTCGCGCTATCGAGAAGAGGAAATGCCGCTCCGTCCCGTTCTTGCCGCTTTTCCAAGCCGGCGAGAACTCGTTCGCTTCCCTTGCCGCCGATCATTATATGTCGCCGTGCAGCCGCCACCGTTACTGATCGCGCGCGCGTACTCAATCCGGCTGCGCGTAGTCGCGCGAACACCGCGGAGACTTGGGTGACTTGGATGCCTGGCGGGCGATGACGTGTCGCTCCGGCGCGGCTCGATGCGACTCGATGCGAGGCGACGGAGCGACCGAGCGGCCGAGAGAGCCACCTTTGACCTAGCTTCCAAGAAGACGGGCGACTCGGTTGGATCGCTGGGAGGTCGAGTTGCATCAGGTGTTAATATTTTTCTCCGTCCGTTTAAATGACGCGAATGAGTAGGACGCACGAAAGGCGTTTGCACTGAAAATAGAGTCGCACGAAGCAGCAGCAGGCGACTAACAACCTGCTTCTAGCTCGGAATTAATTAAACCCGATTAAATATATACGAGTGATCTACTTACGTTATCATATGAAACGTTTTTTTACATAAAACATATCTGGAAATTGTAGTTCCTCTCGAATAAAAATAGCCTGGGGAGGGAAGGAACAAGTCACGCGACGTTTCTTCCGCGGACAGAGCTGTGTGAAAAGTCCAGTCGGCGATTTTATAGTTCTCAGCCGATCTGCATAATTAAATAAAAATTCGTTCGCTTCTCCGAGCGCTGGCCTAAGAATGCCGACTTGGTGCAGGATACATTATCCCATGCGTGACATTGCGCTGCAGAACGGAACGTGTCCCTTCCATGCGTGCGTCAGTCGCGCGCGTTGCATATGTGCACTCCTATGTGTACGCAGGAGATGCCCGTGCACTCCTGCCGTGTGTAGTGGAGGCTATTAACCTTATCCGCGGCCATTGTCTTCGTTTCCCGATTACCAGGCAGCGTGCTGCTCACGATACGGCTAGGTTACCCATTTAATAATCGACTCGCGCGGCCAGAGCGGCCTTCGTTTCGGCGCAGCGCCGTATTACGCCCCCCTTTAGAGGCGTGCTTCAATTCGCTTCTCGCTCTCGGAGAAAAAGCCGATGTATCGAGAGCGGGAGAGAGAGCGAGAGAGAAAGAGAGAGAGAGAGAGAGAGACGATGCGGCTAAGTCGCGATTGCGACACGATCGCGAGACCCATAAGGAGCGCGACGCACTTAAATATGACGTTCCACTGAAACGGAGCGTGAACGTCGGCCTCTTGATCGACGGCTCGAGACCATTACCTGAAGGCGGCACCGATTCGTGCTGCGAGCCGGCACGCACATTCACGCACACCCGGTATATGTATACGTGAGAGGAAAGGCACTTTAACGGAGAGGACAGCGACTTCTCGGGCCGAGAGACAGACAGACAGAGAGAGACAGACAGAGAGAGAGAGAGAGAGAGAGAGAGAGAGAGAGAGAGAGAGAGGAGAGGGAGAGAGGAGAGGGAGAGAGGAGAGGGAGAGAGGAGAGGGAGAGAGGAGAGGGAGAGAAAGAAAGACGGCGCATTACTGCGCTCACCGCGCGTTCACCGTCGTGATCATTTATTTGGCAGATCCCTTATCTCAGCGCGCAAACAAATTGCCACGGTACTTTCTTCATATCGGGTAAAATGCGCGCGCGCGCGAATGTACTCGAGTCCGAGTGCGTATCGATAATACGGATAAAAGGAGCGTTGATAAAGGTTGATGAGATCCCGTCAATAGATACGCCGCGGTTATATATGCCGATACGACGGCGCTTTCTCCGTGTCTGCGTTACGGTCGGATTTTTTGAATTGATCAAATGTCACGAAGACGCGCTCTTCTCGGGTGCGCGCGGTGCGCGGAGACAATGAAGAGTTTGTCCCGGGGTTGGGGGAGCTCGGGCTCGGTTCTAATTAAGGCCGTTTGATTGTGCCGTCGTTATTTCGGGTAACGAGGCTGAGGTGAGGGCTCGACGCGACAGCGGTGTCGCGTTTTATCGTCCTTCCCAGCTATTTAGTAATAATTCATCCGAGCGTGGGTGACTCTCTCGCATCAAGGTCGTTTTCGCAACGACGACGTCGGATTTCGAAGGCTGGTTTACCTACTTCGAACTTTCATCGCGTCTCGTCGGGGGATTGGGTCGCGCGGACCCGAGAGAGGCATTACACCGGGATACTCCGGCGCTCGATGCACATTTTCGCGGCTGATAAATCGTCGCGGGATGTTGTTGACATTCGTAAAAATTGCTACGCCATTAGTGCGCTACGCACGACGTGGTGGGATATTTATTAGCTGCGTGCGACTTTAATTCGCATCGCGATGCGAAAGTAGAATTCGAGCTGTTGTGTAATTGTGTGTAAGTTTTCGAAGCTATCTCGACAAAAATTCAACTCCGGTGGGCCGGTTGGGTAACAACGATTTATACTTAACCGCCATGTAGCGTTTTTAACGACTCAGCTTTGACACTTTTATTTTAACGGTCGTTTTTTAATCGCGCACGTAGAGACATAGAAATTATACAGTCCGATTACTTGTCGGGAGAACCGCGACTCTCTATAGGTGAAAGTACTTTGTCGCAGCGCGGCGGCGCGATAAATATACGAGTGCCTTCGGTGTCGGAATACCGTATTTATAAACGATACGATATCCCACGCGTACACTCGACGTTTACGAATGCCGACGAGAGCAGGTGTCACTTTACGCGCGACGCTTGTTACCCGAATGACACTTGCAGGTACGCGCGAGGAATTCCTCCGGCCAGTTCCCGATTCGCCTGCCCAAACACGCGACGATTCGCTCGCATCGACTGGAGAACGTGACGACTTGTGTGCGACTTGTCGTCTCTTTAGCTGAGCGGCAGTTGATCCATAGCCAGCTAACTGGGTCGTGGAAAACGCGAATCGCCGATACGAGGATACGAAAGGAGGCGGCTGGATCGCTCGATTTACCAGGGAGAACCTCGCGAGTAGTTTTACTTTCTCACGCGAGGAAAATCGCGAAATGTAAATCGCGCCGGATCTCGAGCGTAAAGGCCTATTTAAACGGCCCGATTTTTTATACGTTGCACAGTTAGGACGTTGCACGTTCCACAAATTCGTAACTTTCGCCGAAATTCATTCGTTTACGCCATTCGCGACGCCTTTTTGGTGTCGCTGCTGTTGACGAGAATGACCGACCGTTACGATTGACATTTCGGCGAATGAACGCTATCTTTATTTCTACTATACTCCTCGCTAAGTCAATCTCCAATGCAAAAGCTATTTTTTACCGTGGAATTCCGTGGCATCTACCGACTCGTCTATCTTTTGCGATCTTTTTCAAATCAATCTCGTTTTATGTCCTATCGCGTTTTATACTCCGTCTGAGCTAATGGTGACCGATTTGCTCTCTCGAGTGTTCTCGCACCGGCGATCGCGTGCCGGCCGCGTTCTCGTGCATTACGAGTCGCGCGACATCGGTATCGACGGCATTCCGTGCATTCGTGCATATCAGGGCTGGGAGCAGACGAGAGAGGTATCGTGCGCAGGTATCCAAAAAGTGATTGGATTCCGCAGTAATTTGCATGGTGTTTGCATGGCATTAATATGAATGCACGCACGTACGCGCAGCACCTTCGTTCTCGGCGGCATGAACCGCCGTGGCAGCGGAGCCGAGCCGAGCGGACAAAGTGTTGACTTTTTAGAAATCCGACTATACCCTTGCATAATTTCACGGATTGTCGATTACTAAGAATTCATAAGGAGAACCTCTCGCGAGCAGCTCGCATGTCGCTTTTTCTCATTTATCTCGTATAATCGCTTAACGGTAACAACTTGTATGTTTTCTCCACGACTGCACGACTGTTGAATTTTTGTGCATACATTACGATAATATAACCATGTATTATATCACGAAAGTAGAATGTCAAAACTGAGAGAGGCTCTTTCCGATGTAAAATCGCAACTTGAAGAGAGATTACACTTACGCTGCCTGATTCCAATCCTCGTCTGTCTCTTCCAACTGCGAATTCGCGTCGAAGAGCCCCTCTCATTTTTCTTCGTACAACGACGATATAGTTTAGACTCTTTAAAAACTCCCATCGCCGCATCGGACGGCTCGTTGTTTTATCACTTCGGGACTCGTGATCTTCATGTCGTACGCCAAACCGAAGAAGGCGAAGAAATGGATGAACATCGATGTGATGTTGATTCCCTTTCCAAGCCCCCCTGACCGGTAGTCCCAAGGAAACACGTGGTGATAGTTGTGCCAGCCTTCGCCAAATGTCAGCATGGCGAGGCTAAAGTTGTCGGCGGGTCTCATCGATCTTGCGGTGAAAAATGAACGCTCGTGAAAAAGATCAGCAACCGCCGCGTAGCTTCGATAGATGATCGCAAACAGTTTGCTACTCAGGCTCGCAAGTCGAGAGATGATTTTTCGGCCCGTCTGATTTACTAAAGACTAGATTCTTCATTGGTGTCGACGCCATATTAACGACGAATTCGCCCGACATTTTGTCGTAAATCTTTATCTTGCGGTAAAATGTCAGAAATATCAAATCGATCGAATTTGTCTTCACACGACTTCAATTTAGCCTCGATATGATTTCGAGCGGATTCCTCATCGACTTGTGTACCTTCAAGCACGTACTTGACGATGCGACGGATTGTCACGTACTTGTCGTATGGTCTCGTGCCCCAAACGTACGAATGAGCGAAGGAGTTCACCATCCAGGTGCTGTTGAGATTCGTGCAATATCTGGCGAAGCTGATGTGCCACGCGCACGAGAGCGTTTCGTTCCAGAACCAATAGGGTATCAAAGTCGGCAGGATAAAGCCGAAAGTCGGCATCAGCCATTTGTACCACCTGAGACGAGAAAAGAAGGTACGATACATTAGCCCGGTCGGTGGAATAACGACGAAGCTTCGATTAAAATATCGTTCACGCGAAAAGAGGCTGCCGCCCGTCGTACTTCCTCTGGAAGGCCACGAAGGGATCTTGCGCGAGGTCGGTGCAATCGATCATTTCGCCCTTCGCTTTGACCTCGGGGTGCTTACGAATTAGGAGCCAGCCGATGTGGGAGAAGAATAGTCCCCGGTTCGCGTTGTGCGGGTCCGCGTCGGTGTCGGTGTACTTGTGATGCACCCTGTGATCTCGGGCCCAGCGGTAAATCGTGTTCTAGCAAGCAAAACGCACCAAGAGTGGTCGGTACCGCAGCGTGATGTTCGCGCGGCGACGAACATGAGATTTGTGATGCGAAAGAAAATGCGTGATGTGTTACGAACGGCCTGGAAACGCGAGCTTACTTGATACGCGGCGCTCTGGAGAAGCATCAGGATAAGTCTCATCGGCCACTTCGCCTTGTAACTCCGATGGGACCACAGTCGATGAGCTCCGGCAGTAATGCCTATCATTATGAAGAGGGTACAAACGGCGTCTAAAAAAAGAAGTCGCAAACACGTGGATAATACGTGGAACGTTTTTCGATGCTCGCGCTGTGCCCTTTTTTCGACACGGAAGCATCGGAATCGTGAGATAACACGAAGAAATAAGATACGTACACCAGAGAATGGTCAGGTATTTAACGTGGAGGAACAACATCAAGTACATTCCGTAGAGGCCCGCAAGGTGGATATAGATGAAACTGAGGAGATTCTCCCAAACGATCTTCCACTTGTAATCGTTCCTTGGCTTTTCCAATTTTTCCGTCGATAGCCCGTTACTCGCAGACTTGTCGAGTCCCATTGTGAATACGTTTGAGACACGTTCGCGATATAATACTGCAAAATTGCAACCAATGACACATTTATAAAGCAGTGGTTTCCGACACAGTCAATTCTGCATATAACAATGTGTGTGATTCTTTTTCTTTCTGCAAGAAACTTGCAGGAATGCGATAATCTACTCCAACTATCATCTCACCTACGGCGTCGTTTCGCTTCTCTGTCTGCTGCGTCCTCCTCGACTCAGCGTTGTCGAGCTACTGACGATTATTCGGCTCGACGAAGTTATACGTACATCGATTATGCATTGTAAATGTATCTGTATGTTGTGTTCTCAGCGGAATGGGATAATTAACGAGTATCGTACGAGTATCTGATTGACCACGTATTTGCATTCGATATATTTAGTCGGCATTTTAATTGAAGTGACCGACGGGATAATTGTTTATTAATATTTCCGTTAAACGCGGTTAATTATTCTTGTCTGACGTGTCGGCGCAAAGTCCACCGAGAATCTTTTAGGCTTTTGTGCAGAAGAATAAGTAATCTGATGTACATCGCATTTGCATAGTGATTTTCTTTTATTCTGATCAAAAACTCGTGATATACAGGGATTCAAACTAAATTTCAAACAGGTAAAAAACAGGTAAAAAATCTCGAAAACTATGAAAGATATTAAGAAAAGCTAAAACACATGTTCCATGATTTCGAAGGGGAAAGAGAATGGCTTTCCTTCAAACATTTCAAAAAACATTAGGCGAATAAAAAAATGTTTCAGACAAAAGTTGTTAAAATTAATTAGTAGAAAAAGAAGATATAAATAAAAAATTGGGCTTTTAATTTTAAAAAATTAAATTGACCTTCAACTGAATCTTGAAAATTACCTCCAAATAAAAAACTGACAATGCCATTCTCTTTCCCCTTCGAAATCATGGAACACGTGCTTTAGCTTTTCCTAATATCTTTCATAGTTTTCGAGATCTTTTACCTGTTACGTTTGAAATTTAACACCCCGTGTGTAGCGGACGCGAAAGAAATATATGTAGGCCAATTTTTTGATGAGGACTTTATATTAAGATATAGCATAATCATGTCATATCTTAATTTATTTCTACACATCCCTCAAATTAAATAAAATGTTTCCGTTGGGCATAAAAAATCCTTCGATACTTTACTACACGTTGAACCCGCATATTTATATACATCCGTTTGGTAAAAAAACGGTTTATTGACATAAACGAGGCCTCCTCGTATGTGTCGTCTGAGTGATACGAAGACATTTGATTTAATTCGATGTAAATGAAAACAAATTAAGATAACATTGTATAGTTAATCGCGGCACTTTGCTATTCGCGCACGGTACGTGGCAGACGAAAAGGTCTGCCGCGATGATTGACGCATGTGAACCGCGCGTGCTCGTCACGGGTAACACGCAGCAAAGGTCGTTCGTTCCCCGCGCTCGAAGAGTTCAGAGTCGCGTTCTACGAGCGGCGAGAGAACACGAAGAGAGGAGACGTCTGACTTTCAGACACACGCGCGCGCGCGAGTTCTTTCACATTAGGCAGGAAACTCGTCCGTTTTCTCGCTTGACGTCGCGCGGAAAGGTAAAAGCGAAGAAAGAGCGGAATCGTGCCGGGGCGCGCCGCCGTATGATAAACGCGAGCTAAATAAGGCCCACGAATTTTTCCTCGTCATAAGGCGGTCACTCGAGCAACGCCGAGACCGCTACGCGCCGCCATATGATAAGTGCGAGCCAAATAAGGCCGTCGAATTTTCTCGTAATAAGAGGCTCGCCGCGCGCAACAAGATCGATCGCGTACGGGACGTGACCGCGTTAACCGGTCCGACCTTGACGAGATATGAATCAAGGATGGCGAACTCGCGCGGAAGAACGCGCGTTACCAAGGATTCAGGCAGGATTCGGCCGGGCTCGGCCTTGCGGCCGAGATTGGCGCGCCCTGGATTACGTTCGCCGTTTGTGTCGCAATCGCGCGTGTGTCGGCGAGAGATCCTAATTGTAATTAACGACGACAGAATATATACGTTATATAACACGGGAGGATTAATCATTAATGCGACGCGAAGAGGAATCACGGTGCTGGTTAAACTCCGCTGGCCGATATGCAGAGCACAGTCTTCGGTGAGGATTTCGCGAGCGGCAGGCACGCAAAAGTGGCACCGAAGAGGTTAATCGTCGGGTAACCTTGCCTCGCGCGTTGCTGCAACCGGTCATTAGTGAGACGGATTAGTTTCATCGGGAGGGATATTCCGCTAGCCGGCCTACACAGCCGAGAATTCATCTGCGGCGGCTGCGTTCCTCGGATGATTACTCACGCCGGCGGTGTGTATCAACGACGCGCGATAAATTGCGTTCTATTCAGTTAAAAGCCCGCGGAGACGACGCTCGTAGGCGCGCTCTCGCCCGTTTACGTTTAACAGCGACCAGAGCGGCTCGCGTGTGTAACACGAGCTACATAATGTAGCGGCTATAAACTGTACACACGGCCGAGGAGAGCGAGCGACGAGCGAGCTCGGCCGGCCGGTCTCTCGTTTGTGTCTTCGGCTCCGAGGAAAGAGACCCGAGCTGAGAAGAAGCGTTATTAACGCGTCCTAATTTTTACACTACATTCGTCGACCTCCCGCGGAGCTGATACTCCGCCGACAGAACCGTCCGGCGGTTTAAATTACCGCGCGCACTAAGGGCGAATCCAGCGTACATATCGAGAGCTGCGCATTCGCGTCGCACACTCTGCACGCTAAACGCGGCCGTCTCTGATTCTCCACCCCGGCACGCTCGTTCTTCTTGTGGAAGAGGCACAAACTCGGCCGGCCTCGTTGCGGATGCCTCGCGATGCATTATTCTCCGCGCGCGCGCGCGACGAATCATACGCGCCGCGAGAAATATCCAGCGCGTTCGAATTTAGCGCGACGGTATCGGCTGTGTTACGCAACGGTGCATTTGTTATTAATGGCGCCGCTTGGTACGACGGATGACGGATGAAAGTCGGGTTTCGAGTACACGCATTGTTAATTTTATCTCGGCTGATCCGTGTTGCGAGATAGTCACGGTCGAGCACGTGCTCGTGGACGACAGCGTTTGTCGTGCGTTTCGGTACGTTTCTTGGCTCGGGCGAGTCCTCAAAAATGGGCACGACGACGCGAGAGAACGGTTGTGGCGAAAATGGCGAAAAGCTGCACGGCCGGCCGTTTCCTGGATCATTAGGGTTATCGTGCGCTGATTGTTTTTCGATCTTCGATTGTTTCGGACACTCGAGCTGTAACACGAACGTCCGTCTTCAGCGGATCGCCTCGCGGAACCTAATCTAATCTGCCATCACCTCTTTCCCTTTTCGTCGGCATGGACTCCTTGGCTGTCAAATCGAACAGAGGAAAATCACCGGCGACACTCACTGACCTAGGATGTAAGACGAGAGTTGCCGGTTGGTCTGGTTGCCCGATATGAAAGTGATCGGGCCCGCGATAGAGCCGCAAGTGGGTCGCAGCGCGCGACGAGGCTCGGACTGGTCCCCTTGCGAGAGAGACGCCATAAAATTTCATTTCATTTTTGCGCCCTGTCGAAAGTCTATTTTGCTCGGTGCGGCTGGTCGTTGTTTTCCGTTGTGCTCGCGACCTACTTGCGCCCGGCGAGCTCTCGTTCTTTCCTCCATGTTGTTACTAGGTGCGCAACTAAGTTTCCGGGTTTCACACATGGATGGCGCTAACGACACATGTAGTCGACATACATGTCTGAAGTTGTGTTTTTTTATAGCTTGGACATCTGTTAACAATATCCAGTCGTAATACCAACACATATCGCAACGCAAAAATATTTTTTCTAACGACGAAGATGTCGAGTTTTGTGCCAAATGAACAGCATTTGCGGGAAGCTTTGCTTTTCTGCTTGAACTTGAAAAAAAGTGCAGCTGAAGCACGTCGTTTGCTTGAGGAGGCCTACGGCGAACATGCACCATCGAAAACTACCTGTGAAGATTGGTTTAAACGCTTCAGAAGTGGCGATTTCGATACTGAGGACAAGGAGCGCTCCGGAAGACCAAAAACAATCGAGGAGGCCGATCCGCAAGCGTTATTGGATGAAGATGATACGCAAACACAAGATCAACTTGCGGAGGCATTAGAACATGACTCGCCAAGGTATTCCCAAACGTTTACATGCCATGGGAAAAATTCAAAAGGAAGGAAAATGGGTGCCGCGTGAGTTGACTGAGAGACAGATGGAAAATCGAAAAGCCACTTCCGAAATTTTGCTTTTGCGGCATGAAAGAAAGAGTTTCCTGCATCCAATTGTTACTGACGATGAGAAGTGGATATATTTCGAGAATCCCAAACGCAAAAAATCGTGACTTTCACCTGGCGAAGCATCAACATCGACGGCACGGCCAAATCGCTTCGGAAAGAAGACAATGCTCTGCGTTTGGTGGGACTAGAAAGGAATCGTGTACTATGAGCTGCTGAAAGGAAGTCGGGCGAAACTGTCAATGGACATCGCTACCGAAAACAACTGATCAATTTGAACCATGCATTGCTCGAAAAACGGCCAGAATGGGACACGAGACACGAACGAGTGATATTGCAGCACGACAACGCTCCGTGTCATCGCGCACTTCCATCGTCCAGGACACCATCGAAACGCTGAAATGGGATCTGCTACCGCACCCGCCGTATTCGCCAGACCTGGCCCCTTCCGATTATCACTTGTTCCGGTCGATGGCGCATGGCTTGGCTGGGCAACACTTGGCCAATTTCGAACAAGTGCAAAATTCGTTGGATGAATGGTTTCGGTCTAAAGACGCGTCGTTTCGTCGTCGCGGTATTCATGTATTGCCAGAGAGATGGCAAAAATGTGTAGCTAGCGAGGGACGATACTTTGAATAAACCATTTTCTTGTATTTCTCTTGAAATTTTCTATTTTTCATTGATAAAAAAAAACCCGGAAACTTAATTGCGCACCTAGTAATTGCAGTTAATCGCCAATTGTATCGAGAATTGTCCCGTTAAATACCGTGCGGTGGTACTCTCGCCTTTTGGCCCCTGACTCCGACTTGTCGCGTACGAATACGGACGAGGTAATAAAATTAATAACGTATTAAGGCGAGGTGAGGTCCCGATCGATGCGCTTCACTCGAGTTGAATGCGTCTTTCGGCCGAGGAGAGGGATAATCGGCTCTGCGTCTTCCTTCTCTGTAAAAGCCACTCTTGCATTAGGCACTGAGCAAATTGTTTATTCGCCGTCCTAATAGCGAACGCCCGGCGAGATGCTAATCGTTTACATCGCGGCGTGTTTCGCGCGCGTGCTGCCGGCCCATCAGAAATGCAATCAGCGCTCGCAATTATAACGCGTAATTTGCGATATTCTCGCGACCGCAGGCGGGTCGCGAATAATTCCGCAAATAAATCCTTCTTATTTTTCGCGCTACCGTGGCTACTCGCGGAACGACTGCGGCGGTTTATCCTACTGCATTGTGCTCCCCCCCCCCCCCGCGCTCTCCGCTCTCCGAGGATCATCCTCGTCGTCGTCACTCGCGGAAGACGCCACTCTGCTCTCGTCGTCGTCGCATTCTAGTTCTCTCCTCTTTCACCTTCGTGATCGTACCACGAAGTGCTGAATTTTCCATTGGACATCGAAATAAAAAGAAATGCACGAAGAAAAAGATGGCTGAATTTCTGAAGGAATAAAATAAATTTGTAAAGAATCAGGATCCGCCGTTCGAGATAATTAAGAGGTCGCTCGAGGAATCGGCAAGTCCGCAGGGAGAATCTCGCGACGTCCAGCGGAATATTGCCTTTCGACGCGGAGGATCCCGGGATCCCAGAGAGAAACGCCAGGACATGCTCCGGCCTAAGGATCTCTCTTTCTCGCCGTGCTCGGAGCGTTTCCGTCGGCCACTTGTTCCGCACGTAGCCTAACGCGTGCCGATACGTGCCAATTTCACGCTCCGGGGCATCGCGGCGCCGCTGACGGTCCGTTGTCCTGCGACTTCTTCCCCTTCTCGTCTTCTTGCCTTCCGCGCGGCAAGTGACGCGCTGTATTTATCGTCCATTTATCCCATTCGGCCGATTCCACGGTGCATTATTTCATTTATCCCCTTCCCTCGCGCTCTTTCGCAAGACCATATGCGGGTATGAATGCGCGCGCGCTGCGTCTCAATCGAGTTCGCGCCGGAGGATGGATCGCGTATCGCACTCTTCATCGAGATTCGGGCTTTCCCAACTGATCCTTGCGAAACACGCTCGCGATCGCGATAATGTTGCGCGCGCGCGCCGCTTTATAAATCCCACATCGCGACTTATCGCGGCGCGGCGGTTCGTCACGGTGAACGTTGCCGCAAGCGCCGTTACGGTGCGATATTTCCTTCGATACATCCTCCTGCGCCTATTTCCTCCGCTGGAGTGTCGCAACCGGTAACGATATTAATCGTACGCGCGCTTATTTTCCCTCGCGGACTCGCGCGGCGGAGAAGTTCCGTTCGACCCGATTCGGCGGAAACGATGATGGCGATGGCGGTGAGAGTCCTCCAAGGTGGATGTTTCATAATTATCGACGAATTTTACTTACGCTCTCTCTCTCTCTCTCTCCCTCCCCCCCGGCTTCGCGTGTCGCAGGAGATAACGAGCGCGCCGGTTTCTCGTTTCTTAAATTCCCTTCGCAACCACGACCGGAGTTACGCGCTGTTGAGAAGATCATCGGCGTGTCGACCGGGGTAGCGGATGATGCTGTGCCGCAATCTCTCCGCCGCATCCAGAAGAGCATCCAGCCGCGACTCGCGGGAAAGAGCGAGATAGATCTGCTTGCGATCCGCGGCTGCGGACAGCGAATCATTATTCGAGCGTTCGTGTCGCTCGACGTACGCGTGCCGATCGCGGCAATTTCACGCTTCGCATCCCGGAGCTCCGCCCCGGGATCGTCCCCTTGGAAGCTTTCCGCTCGCGGCTCTCTGATCTGCTCCGGTAGGACCTCTCTCGCGATGGAGATCTCGCGAGAGAGATCTCGCGATCCGTTAGCAGCTTTCGACGTAGCCGACAAGAGTGGTTATCGGCGTTGTCTCTCGCGTTTCTCCTCTCCTCTCCTCTCTGCTCCGCTCCGCTCCGCTCCGCTCTTCTCCTCTCCGTCGCCGTCAACGTTGATCTCGCGTTCCGCGGTGTCGATAACCGTTCCTACCGGGAACCGTTATCGGCTCGACCTAACCACCTATCGGGATCATCCGACCGATCTTCCTACGATCGACACTCGCGGGAACGAGCTTCTAAAACAACGAGACGCGTCGCCGCTTCGTCGCCGATGCATCGTGTGAGAGCGATCGGCGGCTGCTCAGCCGAGCCGAGCCGAAGAGCACATTTTCGAAATCCCGCGAAGAATTTCGACTTGATATTCAATTAGCTGACGAACGTCGCTCGGGCGATTTCGCTGTTTGAGGGAAAGTTGATACATTTCAAGCTTCGCGTTCTGTCATCTCGCCAGCGACTTCCTCTCCGGGTCCTCCCCCGTCCTCGATCTCTCCTCGCGGAGAGATTCCGACCGGTTCCATGACGCATCAGTGGTTTAAAGCCTGCGTATCATTGAAAAATGTGTTCTGTAGAGTGAGTTTATTATAACAAGCGACGCATAAATCGTCGCTTCTCCGACGAAACGTAAGCAACTTCTTGACGGTCTCTCATTCGAGTTGTAGTCTCGGACGATAAATCTGAGCTCACCGCCGGCTCTTCATCTTCCTCGCGGAGCACCACATGGCAATTCAGTTTACCGAGCGCGTCCTCAGCTCGCTAGCGGCCACGAGTATGTCTCAGAGACATCGGTCGCGCGCGTCAGAATGCACGACGCGGCATTGCCGCGAGTAAAAATCGCTGAATGCCGCGACGCTGCATGACGATGAGCTTGTCGGCGCTGGTTAACAGTACTCGGAGTATGCGACCACGTCGTCCTTCGAGCAGCGTGTTAACCCACATTAACGATCCACCGTGTCTCGCTTCCGGAAGATGAGGGCCGCGATTACTGTCGGGGATCTCGTAATCGGCAGATTTTCCTCGAGGAAAGAACGACGTAGGACAAGATTTCTCTTCTCAATCGATGTACTTCAGTCTGCAATCGCGTCCCCGTAATGAGCGATCATACAAAAGTAATCGTACGTAGCTTTGAACACACCGTTTAGTAGACCGTGGCGTCTCGTTTTAATTTCACGAGCCAAGTGACAAGTGACAAATTTTTCTCGCGGTATTTTGCATTGTGTCATTACGCGCAAGCCGGCATTATCGGGTGAAAGGTTGACGAGTTTTTATCCGACTGCAATCTTCGTCCGTGATTAGTCCGTCGGAGGACGTATAATTGGCGTGCATGCGACAAGGCTGGAGGATTCTCGCATGACGCGGATGACCAAAGCGTTATCCGCGATAAGAATGACCGTGTGAATTTTATATTCGCGGCGGAAGAAAATCTCTTATTGTTACATAAAAAGCGACGTGATTTTTCTAAGCTCCGGCACATTCGAGCGACGTCGAAAAATATGTTCGCGTCGCCGTACGTTATCGAGAGCAATTTCCATCCGTTCGCGGTTAAAAAGGACTTTATATTTCACATTTTGAAACTAACGTTTACATATTTATAACCGTAAATTTTAATAACAATAACCTTCATTCACGGGAAAAAGATTCCTTAGGATAAACATGATAAAAATTTCCATTAAAGAGCTCGAGATTGTGTTATGAGAAATTTTTGTTCGGCAAGAAATATCAAAGGTAAATAAAAGTCGAATCAATCATTCGCAACGGGATAAATCACGTAACATTTTAATTAAAAAAGAAAACGCAAAAGGATTACGTAAAGCTTTCTCGTGCGGTTTTCTCGCAGTCGACGTTCCGCGAGTCAACAACATCTCCGGCTCGATTAACCGCGCTCGGAGACACGCTGAGCACCGATGCGTCTAAAATCCGATTACCGTTCGAAGGGTCCGGTGGAAAAAAAGATCGCGTTACGTAAACGTCGTCGTAAGATCCCGATTGGCGTGGCGCCAATTCGCGCGGCGTTTCGGGCAAACCCGCCGCGCGCGCGCGTGCGATTACCGTACGGTAACGACATAATTGTCCGTTATGCGCGATTTCCTCGGCTATTACTTTTCACCGCGGCGATTTATCGGCGATGTACAACGAGCTGCGCACACCGTGCGAGTACACGTGCTACGGCTCGTAACTTACACAGCCGAGGAAATGCGCGATCTTTTGGTTTTACGGTGAATTACGTCATCATCATCATCGTCGTCGTCGTCGTCGTCGTCGTCGTCGTCGTCGTCGTCGTCCTCGTCGTAATCATCATCGCCATCCTGTCGTTGCTTACTCGAGGCGCGCGCGATGTCTGTCATTATTCCCCGAGATCGAATACGGTACGCTCTACTGTTACTTCCACCTCATTTCGGTGACAACAGACTTCCCTCGATGTTTAGCGGAGGCGGCCTTCGCGGCTCAAGCGATTTGTTCTCTCGGCGTAGGACGATTGTTTTCTTCCCGCAACTTTCTACTTTTCGATTAAACGTCTCGTCGACCGAGACGTTGAGAGTTGAGCGAACGATTCGATCGCCCGAGTCCTTTCTTCGACGTTCTATCCCTCAAGTCAGGAGTCGCTGTCAAATGTCTGACACGGGCGGGTCTCGCGAGTCGAATTCGCGTGAAAGCGCCCGCCGTGAAGAATGCAAGAGACGATAATCACCGGATACCTCGCGCGGTGCACGCGCGTGTTTGTCCCTCGACTTTGTCATCGCGCACTGTACTTATCGAGTCGTTATTTCCTCGAAATAGTTTCTTTTCCCGATCGATCCCGAGCGCGCGAGAATCGGGCCACTTTTATCTTGCAACGCGTAATTACGGGCTGCGAGTCAGTCAGTCGGCCAGTCTGCTTTTTTGAGCACGAGAAAGGGAGCAACGCGACGGAATGTATCGCCGGTGATTTTGAAGCCTCAGCGATATGTTATTTGGCGCGTTTTGCAACGTCGGCTCCTCCCGCTCGTGCCTCCCGTTGCTTTGACTCTAGATCGCACCGTGTCATTATGTAGAGCGAGAACGGCCGATCATTGTCTTTCGGCGCGAGACGCGCGCGCCCTGTGATGCTGCGCCTCTTTGTTCGCGTTTGCAGCTTTGCAATTCATGAAACGCGCGACTCGCTCGCACGCGCGCGGCGAGCAAATAACACGGTTGCTCGCGTACGCGCGAGCGTTGCGCACACATCGCGGAAACAAAAAGCGCATATTCATAGGTAATAATCGCGATTATCGTTATCGGCGAGATACCGGCGACAACACCGCGCCGTTGCGAAATGCGACGCACTCGTGAAATACCTGCAACTTCTTATCGGCGCGATTTTCAGTGGCCTCGAGTGGCTTACTGCTCGTGCCAAGTGCTTTCGCGAAAAACGGAGAGAGAGAGAGAGAGAGAGAGAGAGAGAGAGAGAGAGAGAGGGGAGAGGGAGTTCGCAATTCGAACAGTTGCGTTTTGTTGAAATTGTACCGATTGTCAATCGAAGCGATGAATCTCGCCGAGCGGCGAATCAAAAGTAGACGCTGCCGCTGGGCGCTGGAATGGAATGAATGTCGCGCGATAAGCAGACGCCAATCGCAATCTCGTGCAATCGGCCTCGCCGTTCTTGTGACACGCGCCCTCGATAGGTCTTTTGCATTTCTTCTCCGCGATCTCGCGCGCAAAAGTAGTCCCAGCGGATACTTTTTACGCTCGTCTCGGTTATTACTCGGCGTGTTTACTCGCACAACACGAGCGGCGACGGCGGCGGCGGCGGCCGGCCGGTAGCGCATCGACGAGGAGGAATCCGCGGAATGCGTTCCACGGTCGTAACGCGTCGGTCGGTGGCTCTCCTTCGCCGTGTAAGACGTCTTCATCTGCTTTCCGTGCGTACAAACGCAATTCGAGCAGGTACGCGTTCAGCGGCGAACAAGGAGCTGCCCGTAAGCGACGACGAGGGTGGGGATTTTACGGGCCCGGGACGACGTCCACATTTACATTTCCGTCTGACAGCCGACACGAACGCGCGTGAAATTAAATTGGTTCGTCGTCGCAAGAAGAGAGAACAACTGCGGGGACGAGACAAGGATACAATACGATTGTTTTTAATTTGTGTACGGCGGCTCATCTATTTTTCCTTTCGAGCGGACCTTGCCGAACGAATGTCGCGGTCCCGCACTTGTAATCCTTCCTTTTTCTGTCGAGCGAAAATTACGTAAAAATGAATGTAGACGTTAGGTGAGAATTGCTTTTAACATTTGGAGACGGTTATTACCCGCCTGAATGCTTCATAACGCCATCGACCGGTGCTTAATCGCGAAATGCTCCCGCGAACGCGCTCGTTTCTTCTTCTTCTTCTTCTTCTTCTTTCTCTTCGAACAGTTAGCTGCTCCGCTTAGATATTCTCTCGCTCTGTTAATTAAGTGCTACCGAGTCACTCGTACATCGCGTTCCCTCGTTCCTGGAATTAATTTGTGGTGTTTGTTCGCATCGACTGTTAGCCGCGGATCGTTGCACCGTTACAGTTTACAATTTTTCTTCCTCGGATGAGCGAGTGTCGTCGCACGGCGAAATTCACACGGCCCGTTTCTCTCCCACCCCGCGCTTTTTTTACCCCTTTCAACGTTGCTCTAACTCGCTTGCTCGCCGTCGTATTCTGCGCGAAATATTTTTAAGCCAGCGTGACGGGTTCGTATATGCGATGCTAATGTGTAATTAATTATGCATTACTTGTAAAACTCTTTTGTCACTTTATTGGCGGCTTCGTTCTCTTGCAACTTTGACTTCCGGACTTTGGACGCGACGAACGGGAGGGTCAGGCGGAATTTCTCCGTATGGACGACTCCTCACTGAAGCGGATCCCCGCTTGTATTATAAACGCGCGCTTATACAACGGTCTTTTTCGTGAATCTTCATTTCGCATCTGACTTTTAAATTCGCACATTTTATTGTCGTCGGTTTCCTTAACGTCCACTTCGATAACGTAATTTTTCTGAGACTATTAAAATTGTCGTTAACACCAACATGAAGAGGAGGGTCTCACCAAACGAGCGGATCCAGGCAAGGAAAGGCCACCACGCAGAAATGCCGCGCGAACATCGACGGTCCGTCGGATCGTTTCACGCTGAAACGAATAAATATCGACGAGAACGCGCGTCGGAATGAGTTGTGGGATATATTTATCAGCAACAAATGCACGTAACTCCGGCGAATTAGCATTTCCTAGGTTTTTAGGACCTTTCTAGGTCCGGTCGAATATCCCGCGCGACGAAAATTGCGCAATCGCGACCTGTCAGAGAGAGAGAGAGAGAGAAAGAGAGAGAGAGAGCGAGCGAGCGAAATTGCACGGTACACCATTGTCAGGTGTCGTAACTTATCGCGATGATTGTGCAAGGGGACGCCGCTCTTGCTACTGTCGAACCCGGATTCATCGTCTCGCCGTTGCAACGTAGATCTCACCGCGGAGATATTAATGCAATTAGTAACGGCGTCGCAACTCGCGATTAGCGAGATGTTCTCCTGCTGAAACGGAAATGCGAGGTAAATGTGGAATAACGTGCAAGCGCTTCATCTGATGCCTCACATCGGGCTGTTTATCGCAACTTACCTCATCCGGCCATCCGGAAAGACGACGTTGATGATTTCTCGTCAAACGCGCGCATCCTTCTCGACTACAGCGCGACATTTCCCTATTACGGAGAGAAGCGATCGGTCGCTTGTCAGTCGCGCGACGAATGTTACGAATAAATATGTTACGAATACATATCCTGAAGAGACATCTAGCAGGATGATAGTTGTAAAGGTCGGCTCGTTGTGCTTTGCAGACTCGCCACGACCTGAGGATGCGAGGTTGCGCGGAGGACAGGAGGGCGCGGACTGGTGTTGCGAAGACGCTGAGGTCTGCGACCGTCGCGGGAAATGACCATGACGAGCGTGGCTGTCGCCCCGGGTAGCCTCGGCGCACCACCAGCTATGCTCAGCCCGAAGATGTATCACCTGCAGCAAGGTCTCAGCCCGACGTCCGGCTCGCCCACCTCCGGCAAGGTATAAGTCTCTCGAAATTCTCTGGCCGGGAATATCGCGCGCGCGTCGGGATATCCGGATTTGCGGAATCGTGCGATCTCGTCGCGGGCGCGAGAGAGCGTATCTCAACCGCGCGAGTGAAGGCGCGGGCGTGAGGGAGAGAGAGAGAGAGAGAGAGAGAGAGAGACAGACAGAGAGACGCGTCTCTTTACATAACGGTACAGCCGAGGTTGAGATCGTGGAACCTCATCTGCGGCCGGTTATTAGATACAGCTCTCCGGCGCGGCAACCGACGAGAGCTTTTCTGGTATTGCATTTCTCCAGCGCGCGCGTGGTCTAATTACTACTCGCGGCGCATAAAGTGTCCGTCCTGCCATTTCCTCGGACGGAGGCCAGGCGAGTCGGTCATTTTTGCCGAGCGGAGCGCTCCGAACCTCTTACACAACGACCGCGTCGTCGTGGCACACGCGGTATTGCGGTTGATGCATCCGTCTCTGGAGCTTCTTCGATTACCGTACGCCTCCGCGCGCTACGATCGCTGTTTGCGGCGAGGCCGGCTTTGCCGCGAGTCTCTGCTTCTTCGGCCGGGGAAAACATTGTCGTTAATCTGTCTGCTGCTTTTTGAGCCCGGCGCGAGAATGCTCTTGCGTAACGCGACGGTGTGATGTGCAACTTGTCGGATAAGAAGTCGCCCGCGCGACAAGCATCCGCGAGGAGATCGCCGATATCGTGAAGTCGGTTTCAACGATCCGCCCGTAGCGAACGGCTCCTGGTAAAAGTTGCTGGTTCGATTGTTTTTTACGGATGTTTACGGCGCGCGGAGGAGCAACAGCGGCGTGTCAAAATAGGGAAAGTGCTCTCGCGGCTGAGTTAATTGCCGGCTGTACGTCGTATTTACGTAATGCGGGGATGAATGAACGTGACGTGACGTTACGCAGGGCGGGCAAGGGGGGAGCGCTATCATCCTCTGGATCGTAGCTTTTTCCGTTTCTCCAGCCTGTTTTTTGCCGCTATCCTTTTCCATCGCGTTTCGCACATCGCGTGTCGGGTTTGGGCGATCTGTCATTCGCGATGGAAATTTGCTCGGACGCTTTCGTGCGTGTCGCCCAATGCAACGTTCGTAAATGTGTAAACGGAACGGACTTTGATTCGTCGAATATTTTCTTTTTTTTTTACAAACACGGACACTCTCGAATCCTGATCTGAATTTTCGGGTTCGCCCGAAGCTCGCTCAGCTTCCTGACGATCTCGATTTTCTTGTTCTTTTACGAGGTTCGCTAGAATTTCACGACACGCAAACGCCTGAAAACGATCGAGAGCGAGGACGCGCTCTCGGCGCATTTCCCTTTACGCAATCCTCGTTACAAATCTCAGCTCATCGAATACACGCATAATCGCATTTTATTCTCTAGGCTCCTAGTAAGCTCGTCAGAGTGCTCTCCAAAAGCGAGGATAAACACGTCCTGCAGCAGCCTCATTTAGCCGGAGAGACAACATCGCGCTCATCTATCGCCACGTCGGCACGTTTCATAACGATGCGACATTTTTATTCGCCGCTTAATTGCCGTCATCGTCCGCCGATACGCGACGCGGTGCCAAGATTGCTTCGCGGCGATTTTTTTGCTGCGAAACGAGAATCGAATCGCTTAAGCGGCGCGAATTGACATCGCGTACTTTACGAGCGGGACTGACCGCTTAATGTTCCACCTCGGTTGGATCCGGCCGGTCATCATTGACAGTCGAAAAACTTATAGCTCGGTATGCGGTCTCGATTTTTTACCCGCCGTGTAAGAAACCCACTCGGACGGAAATTTCACGCTAGATCTCACAAAGTCCGCCTCGCGTTTATTTCCGTTAGGCGAATCGCTCGTTTGTTTAAACATCCGGAAATCAGAAAAGAATCCTACTCCTGCGGACCTCAGGCTCTCAGCTGTACAAAATGTCAGGGTTACATTAGAAAGTTGCCGGTTGCTTGCAATACCAACCATCATTACGGGGGAATTGCGCAAACTGAGAGAAAATGCCAAAATTGTGTCGCGGCGTCTTTCGATGCGTGCACATTTATTTGACACGAAGCACACGAGCACGCCGTGAAAACCTGAATCTACTCGATCATCATTTCGCGTGTCACCATTAACGGTATCATTAGCCGCAAGAAGTATTCATTTTGCGAACCGCGACGTGTATCGACGGTCTCGAAAGCCATCCGAGGTAAATTATCCGAACACAATAAATAATACGTAATTTATTTTCTAATCCTGCGTTATCTTTGCCTTTGGAAAGTAATTTTTTTGTGTATCCACAAAAGAGTCACAAATAACCAGACAACTTCGGATTAAGCTACATCCAGCCGCCGTAAAAATAATGTATACGTAAGTCGTGAGTAAAAAGCCGATAAATCACTCGTCGATCAAATCACTTTCAAACTTTTTGCCACTTTTTGCTTCCGAAAGTAATTTTCCGCTCAGAGTATGAAAATTACCTCAAAGGGGAGCAAAGAAGTGTCTTGTATAATTTATAGCGTGCCGATCATTTCACTTGGATACAGTTTGATGTACCTTCGGAATCAGCCGTGTATGATTGATACTCCGGTCGCGTGCGCTCACGTTCGACGTGTGGCGTGTTATCACGAGAGGAAGAGAGTAGCCGAGGCACGTAAGAGCAGAAGCCCCGAAACAGAAAACGTCTCGCGAAGGACAGTCGCGTCGTCGGTGACGCAAGGACAGGCTACGTGCTTTTCAGTCCTCCTTCAGGCCAGCTGGACAATGGCTCGCCTGGTTTTACCTGAAAACCAGTCGTCGATTATGACATCGAATACTTCGTATTCACGTTCTGCCCTTCTGCGATGACACGCTATGCCTTCCGCAGGTTCGCCTCGGCCGGCGGGAGGCTGTGTGTCTCGAGTGTCGGCCGGTTCAGTCACGGACAAAGTGTTGGTTGACACGAGTCGTGAGTGCGCATCTCCCACGCGATTGCGATAAAATTACAAATACAACAGACGAGCGCGCGCGCGCGCGTATTTTGCTTCGCTACTCGGCTACTCCGTCGCGTCGGTCTTTTCTTTCGCTTTTCGGCGAGAAATAGTTTCACTCGCGCGTTGCATTAACGGCGACGATGCGCCAGGTGACGCCGCGGATTCGTGCTACCCGATCTCTCTTTTCCCTCCTTCTCTCTTTCTTTCGCTCTCTTCTCTCTCTCTCTCTCAAGTCGCCGCGTTGTTCGTTATAGTTACTCACCTTGATTTATCACGACGGCTCTGCCGGCGCGGATTTACAAGTATCGTTAGCCCGCCAGCACCGACGAGTGTTACGAATGGGGATAAATTCGCGCGATTCCGCGTGTAATCCCGTGCGTTTATGCGACGGAGGCCTCCGCTCCGTGGAAAGTGATACGCGAATCGAACATTCGCGAGGGTAAGAGAGGAACGTTATGATGCGCGCGTGCATAAATCACCGCGCGCATGCATACACACACACACACACACACACATACATACACGTGCACACGTGAGACGTTATAATTACGCACGCGAGCGCGTTAGCACGCACCATCTAAGTGCCTTGTTTACGACGGCGCCGTCTCTGAAAATAAATTTCAAACAGCCGCGAGAACGTTTAGCCGGCGGCTGCACGCTGCGCTCTGTAATTTATGCTTAATCCGGCCACGATACGAATTTCCTTAACGCGTTATGTGAACGCGCTCGCTAAGCGCAACGCTCGCGAGGGACGCAACGACTAATTGGATAACCGAGATACGAACACGATCGCGAGGCATGCCCGGGCATGCACGGGCTCCGTGAATCGATAACACGGCAAGACGTATGAGTACGGCACGTTATATCAATAATAGCCGCGGTGCCTTTTACCGCGGACGGTTTTCCCAACTGAGTCGCTGAACCGCGCGGCAAGCCGTGTGTATTTTCGCCGCGAAAGTCAGCCGGGATGATGCCGGGGGATGTTTTCTCGCGCTTCGTCTTCCACGTACGTCGCGTGCGTCTTGGCGAATCGATCGAATAACATTCCGAAATCTCGTCTCAGACTCGTTTGTCGTCGACCGATGAATGCGTCGTCCGAGCGGAATGAAAAATGCGAAACTACGACGCCGCTCGCTCGGAGAAGCTGCCTGTCGCTGAATAATTATCCGTCTCTTTTCGTTCGCCGGCCGACTGGCGGAGCGGGCGGCCCCGCCGTATCAGCGGATCCGTAAGCCGAGAGCTTGGCGACATTCCGCCGTGTTTGCGCGAACTCGCGACCGGTAATAGTTTATATAACTATTCGAGCATACACACGGGATCTCGCACGCGCGGACGCGCGTAACTTTCCATGCTCCTTGGAGCGTTCTCAGTTGTTGCGTGCTCGCGCGAGACTGGTTTAGTATTTGGCCCACATCGCCGTGGGGAACTTTCGAGACTTTATTCTCCCGCAATTTCTTTCGATCGTAACAGGCTCCGAGGCTGACTCGGCGCGATACGCGATACGGTCCCTTGACATTTCTGCTCGTACATATGCTTGCCCGCGTGTGAATTTCTCCTTCCGCACGGCGCACCAAAGCTCGGTTAGCGCGGCGATGAAACGCGGAGCGAGCGTATTTCTTCTGGATCAGATCGGCTTCTAAAAGAGGTTCCGCGAGATTCCGTTTCCTTGATTGTCCCAAGTGCCTTCGGCTCGCCCATTGTCGCGTTTACTCGACCAATCTTTTCTCGCTCCGTGTGAACAGTACTCGTGTGTCTGCGATATTATGTAAAACGCGTTGACGATATCTGTCTCGCGTAACGCGCTGCGTTGTGCAGGTATCCGTACTCGCAGAGGATCGTGTTTCAAAGAAATCACCTGAGACATGGGCGACGTTGGGGGATTAGATTCGGTGCGACAAAACGTATCGTTGCCCGGCTCATTGTGACAACACGATTGCAAAATAAAGTCCTCGATGCGACAAAGAAACGCGCGCGCCGGTTTATTCCTGCAAAAGTACCCTATTCATTATGACCGGGAATTTTCTTTTTGTCTTCACTGTTGGAACACGATGCGAGAATTCGAGCTCGGATAAAATCTCGCTGCGCGACTTTCGTCAACAGTACAATCGCACGCCGCGGTCGAAAAGTCCGCTTTAGTCTCTTTCTCCCTCCCTCTCTTTTTCGACGAGTGTTTGTATTATTCACTCGTGCAGAATCACGTTTCTAAATTCGAGACGAATCTCAGAAGCGTCCGAAGCGTGTCATGTGTGTTTCCGCTGATATCGAAAAAAATTAGGGGATCGCTTCTGAAGAATCGGATACCTTGCGCTGTCTTCAGCATCTCCGTCCTAATTTTCAAGAAACTTTTATCTCTGATCTGTCGACTCTTCGGTTTCTCCACGCACAGCACAGAGCTGTCCGACGGTGAGATTCCCTAATTAGCCGGAGCGGCGTAATTGGTCAATTCGCTTGACCTCTGCGTGGTAACGTCCGCGGAAACGGCTCGACGCTAGGGTCAAGGATCAATTCGTTGATTTACGCCTGACCGGACGATCGCGGCCTCAACTCGGCGTTTTCACGTACAACCCGATTTCCCTCGGCGTCCTCTTATCCAACTTTTTCGACGCCGGGGACGACTGTACAGGTTTCACAGGTGTCGCGTCGCCGTCACACTCGCTGGCGCGTATCGCTTCTAATTCTTATCATCGGTGGGCTTCGTTCCCGCCGTCGTGACAGCTTCTTCGTCAGGTGAAAATTTCGCTGCCGTCGCCGCCGCCGCAAGCCGCCAAGCGTGTCACTTTCCTTTCCTTGACGTAATTTTCATGTAAAAACGATCGCGCTCGCAGATCGGAGATCTCGCGACACGCGTTCCCCTCTCCTCTCGTCCGCCTTCTCCGCGCTTTGGCGAACTTTCGAACTTTCCGCGCCGTAGTCATGGTGAACAAGCGCGTTTTAATCGTTCCCCACGATTACGCGGCACACTTTGCGTCATTCCGGCGGATTCCGCTCGCGTAACGGTAGTCGATAGTCGCGATCGATCGTTACTTCCCACACCGCGTCGAGGTTTCACCTCGTCGGCGCTATGGTTTTCATCTGCGATCAAAAAGTCTGCGATATATTTTTCTCGCAGATTATCATCGAGTATTCCTCCCTGAATGTTGATTTTTTTCAAACATTTTCAAACGGGCAAATCAGAAACACGTGGGAAGTACATATAAATCTTCGCTTGGACTTTGATATCTGATCTGATCAGCTAGGCGCACGAGGCGGGGAAATGCGCCTGAAAATCGCGAATCTCTCGGCCGATGTGAGTAGCATGTTGTTGCGCGACGAGAGCTTTTACGAAGGCGCGCGCGCGCGCGCGCGCGCGCGCGCGTGTGTGTGTGTGTGTGTGTGTGTGTGTGTGTGTGTGTGTGTGTGTGTGTGTGTGTGTGCGCGCGCGCGCGCGCGTGAATAGACGCTCGCCATTGTGTGGCGCGTCGTCGTAATAATAACACCGCTGTAGGTCTCGGCGCGCGGTTGTGCAACCCGGAGACGCACCGCTGCAGTCACAAGGATGATGCGCATCCGCGGTGCATCCACCGTGACCCCAGGATGCGTGTGCACGCGGTCGGTTTAGCCGCGCGATCGCGTGCGATAACGCCCCGCGTATGCAATACTCGTAATAAAATAATCCAGCAAACGCACATACATATATACGAGGTTTGATCGGGAAAGTAACGAGAATTGTTAATCTTCTCGGAAAGTATTTATTTAATCTTCAATGTTTATCCCATCTCCTTCAAAGTAGTCCCCCTGTGATATCATACACCTGTGCTAACGTAGTTTCCAGTTTGAGAAGCACCGGTGGAACGCCTCTTTTTATTGTCTTGAGGTATTGTCTTGAGCTGGATCTGCGATTTCGCCTTTATCTCATCTATTGTTGAAAAACGTTGTTGTCCTTTGAGTGTCCTTTTGAGGTTGGGAAATAGGAAAATGTCACAGGGGGCCATGTCTGGAGAATAAGGTGGTTGCGGCATCACAACATGGTGTTGTATTTCGCCGAGGAATGTTGGACAAGCAAAGCGGTATGCTCTCTGATTCGGCTGATTTCGCCACACAAAAAATCGCCAAACACACTGAAGTACGTCTTGCTCATTCGCTCGCCAAACACAAAGTAAGCATCGCAGCTGCCTGAAAATCGACACGTACGTCACTGGCAGTGCTACCAACGCACAAAAAAAGAATCAACTGAATAGACAAGATACAACGCACGTAATTTCCAAATTCTCGTTTTTTTGATCAAGCCTCGTATATATAAAATCGCGTGGATAGTAAAGTCGGATAAAGCGATCTTCGCGGAACGTCGAATTAGCACCGCAGGTGTCTCATTCGCGCGGGCGCTTTCTCCCTGCGACAATCCAGGACAACGAAGCCAAACGCATTCGCGGGCGAGGAAGGACAACGTCGTGGTGACGTTGCCGATTCCGAGATCGTCGGGATCGATCGACTAGCAAACCTCAGGATACCTCGCACTGTCCCGAGGATCACAGCCAGTTTTTCCGCGGCCGCGCCTTCGGCGAAGGATTAACCGAACGAAGCCGGCGAAGGAGCGCGGTGTTGTTCTCCGCGGTAGAAATATCCTGGCTTGTGTCAGGACGTGAAGCCGTGTCTCGCATCTCCAGCTTTTCTCTTTCCTCGCGGCAGCGGCTATAATTGCCGTGGTAACGGGCGGAATGAAAACTGTTACCGCAGTTATGATTGCTATTATGACTATTGCGTTTTGTACAATCGGTATGGGTTCGATGTTAGAAGTGGAGAGAAAGAGGAGGAGGAGGAGGAGGAGGAGGAGGAGGAGAGGAAAGGCGGAAAAAAGGGAGGGAGAAACATAGGCGCGCCCGCCGTGCCTGGGGAAGGGAATGTCGTCGTTCGTGTGCGGAGGAGGAATAGATAATTTCTCAAACGGAGTCCTCCCCCCCTCGAGTCATCGACCTGTCCTGGAATCGATACCCGAGCCGGAAAGGTACGCTTACTTGAGCGTAACAGACGCGTTTTCATCCGGAAAGGCAATTGTCGGCACGGAACTGCCGAGCCGCTTTTTAAGACGACTTCTCGCGCGCGATACGCGGCTGCGTGAATAGCATAAGACGCGGTTTATTAATGACGGCCGTTTTACGTTTATCGGACGTAGTCAGCGCCGGGGAAATCCGTCTCTCCCGATGTTTTTTCCACGCGGGAAGTCGCCGGCGCGTTTCAGCGGAGTGTTTGAGAAAATCGCTCGGCCGTCCGAATTGACCGAATTGACTGACGATTGTATCGCGCGGCTCGGCTTCGTCGATCCGTGACGCGGAACTCGGAATTTCATTCGCGAATCACGCCGACGACCGAAATCCTGCCGAAGGATCTCGCCTTTTCACGTAGAACCGCGAGACCGGAGCGCCGCTGAAAATTCGCTCGCGGATTGCGGCTCGCCCTTCGGCAATTATTTTCGCCGCTCGGCCGCTTTGAAACGCTCGTTATCTCGCGGATAATTTATGAGAGCTACGAAAGACCAAGGGGGATCGGCCGCGTGTGACCAGTAGTACCACAGCTATTAATTAGCAAAGAGGAATTTACTTCCCCCTTCCCTCCCCCCTCCCCCGCCATGTGACTACGACCTATCGAGATGACCTCGGCGGGATGAGTGCGGCTAAGTGCACGCGGGTGCTCTTTCACCTGTCCCTTTTTCTTCGTTTTCCTCGTTACCTCCTTCGTCTCCTACACCTCCCTCTCCTCCAGCTTCTCCTCCTCCGTCGTCCTCATATGCTTTCGCAAGAACCGTCGCTGTTTTTCCGCCGTAATCATGCAACGCGGGTGCTCATCCCCCTCTCTCTCTCTCTCTCTCTCTCTCTCTCTCTCCCTCTCTCTCTCTCTCTCTCTCTCTCTTTCTCTCTCCCTCTCTCGGGTCGCCTTCGGTACACGCTGCCTTATGAATTAACACGCGACTTATCGAGAGCGAGATCTCATGTTCTTCCAGAGATAACCCGATGCCCGTTTCATGCCTTTCTTTCATTCGGCCGAGTTAAAGACGCCGGTGCAGAATGAGACGCGGGTAACCGAAAAGAAAAATCGACGTGAAAGGAAGCCTCGGGATACCTCCGGCTTCTCTCGTTCCAAAGAAGGCGAATACGTGGATCGAATTGCTCTTCTGCGATCCTTTAATGTCCCATATCTGATCGATCGTGAAGCGTTAAAGGCCCTTAGGAAGCGACTTGACGCGTGCATCTCTTCTCCTTCCGAGTGAAACGCGTAGACGTCCTATTATGTGGTACGATCGTATCTTCTTCCTGAGCGGACAAAAAGCGGAAGAAAGTGAGAGACAACTTGTGCACTCTCGTGGCTTGACAAAACATACGACAATTGTCCGCTTCAGGGGGCCGATTGTGCGTCTTGAGACGAGGCGAAAATTAGAAAAAAAGTCGGCGAATTCATCAGAGTACGTGCACTTTCATTGGTTGACAGCTGGTAAATTTGTAATTTCCACCTCCTTTCGCAATCGACCGCCTGATCTCTCGTTTGTCCGATTCCCACAATTGATCATGTCGGCATCCAACTGCAGTATCTCGAGTGCTCGACGAGGTATTACGTAATAGCTGCTAAGTCGCGCTTTGAAGTTGAATGTTGCGCGCGCGCGGGTATATACGTTTCACCGAAGAGATTTCATCTCGTGTTCTCAAGAGTTAGACCAACATCGGAGAAGAGTCGCTCGCGAGACAGAGAGAGACAGAGAGAGAGAGAGAGAGAGAGAGAGAGAGAGAGAGAGAGAGAGAGAGAGAGAGAGAGAGAAGAGGCACAGCGCGAAGAGACTACCGGTAGTCTCTCCAAGGGAAGCTCTAATTGCACGGAAGTGTTTGCGCTACCATGCACTGCCAACGACGTTAATTTTCGCTGTAGAGGGAGCTGTTAAAAAAAAACACACATGCACCGAGAGCGAAGGAGAGAGAAACAGAAATCGAAAACCCCTTCGAGAAAGGTGTCGCATCGCTCGCTTACGCGAAATGTTTCGCTTCTTTTCTCTTTCTCTTTCTCTCTCTCTCTCTCTCTCTCTCTCTCTCTCCCTCCCTCTCTCTCACTCTCTCTCTCTCTCTCTCCATTTCCACGCCGATGTCGGGCCGGCTTTTTGTCAGAAAAACCGTCCAATCGATTCGATCTAAATCCGATTTCGTCGGCCACGCCCGTTTTCTCGCAGCACCTGCAACGTAGAGAGCGCGCACACGTTCCAGAACGCGAACCAGCGGTGGTGACCCGCCGCCGCTCGTCTACGTGTGCTCGCCGCTCGCGTACAAGTACGCTAGTTTACTTTCTGTTTTTCGACCGGCCGGCCGAACGACAGGCCGCTCTTACGTGAGCCTGTGGGACAGGATTTTTACGAAAGTCCCGCACGGACGAGAAAGTAAAGTGCACCTCGCTGTTCGCCCCCCGGGCGGTCGGCTGCCCCATTTTCCGATCTTACGCGCCTCGTACGACTGCACGTAGGTCTCGTTGCAGTCGCAGCTGCGCGAGCGCCGCTCCGACGCTCTAGTTTAACGACCGAAATCGCGGAACGAAGGCGCGATCTCATCGCGGTTCCCTGCGAATTGAGCGAATTATTAAACGAAGAGTCTCTCTTGCGGGCTGCGTCATTCAACAGGACTTGCTGCTCCTCTTTCGCAGTTCTTTTCTGTTTCTCGTGCTCGATAACGCCTCCCAGGACGCCACCGCTCGATTATTCGCTGTTTGCACGTGAGAAAATTACCGTCGCGCTCGCTCGAAACACACTCGGTCACTTTGAAAGTTTCCTCGAAGCTTCGGGATGCTGCAGTTGTCAACGCTGTTTCGCACTCCGCGATTGCGCCGCGATCGCGCTCGCTGTTTTTCACGCAGTCGCGTCTGATTTCACGCGCCTCTGAGCCTGCGTAATAACAGGCTGCTGTGTTTAATCAGCCGATATGCTCTGTAATCATCCGTATCAATCCGCGCCGAAAGTTCGCGCGACAAACGCGCCAATGAACCGACGCGCTTTCACTTTTCCCACCTTCGTTGATCCAACGCTTTCGCGCGAGCTTACCTCGGCCGTTCTAAGCGCGCGGACGCCGCGCCGGCACTCCTGCCGTCGTCGGCGGTAATATCGGCGAAATATCAATGAATCCGTAGTCAAGCGCGATCCGACACAACCGTGTGCTCATTGTTACGTATAATTTATCGACGAGAGAGAGGTGTGCAGGTCTCATGCGCGCGCGGGTACGACGCGAGAACGACGCGAGAGCGCACCGTTATAGCAGCAGGTGCGACTCGGCGCCGGATGCAAATTGCATTCAGCTGCGGGATGGAAAATATGGCGCGACATTCTTCACGGGGAAATATCGCGCGCACTCGACGCGCGTTTTTCCCTCCTCGATGAGTCGCTCGATAGCTCTTCAGAACGGTCGCGCGCGCGCGGAAGTTTACGTCAGTGTATAAAAGCCATATTGCATTGATAGAAAAATAAAGTTGAATTAACTATAATCTCACTATATTTTATGGTTCATTTTGGCGTCAACCATATTTTTATAGTTGGTCAGGAACCTGCAAAATATAGTATTGAGAGTACAAATTAGTTCGGTCCGTTTTTTTGTGTTAAAAGATGTATTTATTTCAAAACAAAATGAATGAACAGATCAATTAAAGTATTTTCCATCGCTGGCTACTACTTTCTCCCATTTCTCGGGTAATTTTCGAATTCCATCTCGAAAAAATGACTCGTCTTTTGAGGCGATCCAAGTTTGGAGCCAATTTTTGATATCTGCGAAAGAAGTAAACCGGTGACCTGCCAAATCGTGCTGCATCCTTCGGAACAACCAGTAATCAGAAGGAGCAATGTCCGGAGAATACGGCGGGTGCGGTGAAACATCCCATTTGAGCGTTTCCAAATATTTTTTTACGACTTTTGTGACATGAGCCCGAGCGTCTCTCGGTTTCAGTTCATAAGGTACCCAATTTCCTTGTTTTTGAATAATTCCCATGTCTCTCAATCGTACGGAAACGGCTTGTTGAGTCACTCCCAATGATTCTGCAAGCTCCTCTTGCGTTTGACTCTGATCTTCTTCGAGTAATGCCTCTAGTTCTTTGTCCTCGAATTTTTTTGGCTGTCCAGAGCGAGGCTTGTCTTCGACGCTGAAATCTCCATCCTTGAAACGTCGAAACCATTCCCTACATGATTTATCAGTTGGAGCAGCGTCACCATAAACTTCAACAAGCATTCGATGGGCTTCCAGCTGCACTTTTCTTCCAATTAAAGCAGAAAATTAAAACCTCCCGCAAATGCTGCTTGGTTAACACAAAATTCGACATTTTCAACACTGTAAAAAGCAAGGTTTTTGTATGAAACTCAAAGCGATATAAACTGAATATTATTGGCAGATGTCTAACCTCTCTGAAACCGCCAAAATCGGCAGTCACTATGAACCATTCATAACACCGGAGCCATCTTTTGAAAACGGACCGAACTAATTTGTACACCCAATAGAATAAACACAAATATATAGTCAATGATTGTCTTAAATAATTGTTTAGTTACTTTTACCACATATATGGTAATTTCTCATTCACAAATATAATGAGATTTAATATTCATATAGTTATATCTGTCATCATTTAGCAAATATTCTGGTAATATTGACTATATAGAAGAGTTACTTTACCTACCATTTTATACTTGTATCCATACAATAATTTTAGTTTAACTTACTATAATTCTTAGTAAAAATATTATATAGTTGGTTATACTATGCCTATATCGTAATTATTACCGATATTATGGTAATACTTACTATAAATATGATATTTCGGGCTATAATTTAGTTACTATATCATTATAGTTCCAAATATCATATATTTTTCTCTCAGTGTGCTCTTCTCTCCCCTTTCTTCTCCTTTTTTCTTTCTTTCTTTCTTTCTTTCTTTCTTTCTTTCTTTCTTTCTTTCTTTCTTTCTTTCTTGAGAGAGAGAGAGAGAGAGAGAGAGAGAGAGAGAGAGAGGAGGCAAGGGAGGAGGAGAGAGCACGTTACTCCGATATAACGCAATAACTTCCTTTTCCGGCAGAATCGCTGGACGAGTCGTTTTCGTCTTTCCGCTCGGCTCTCGCAATCTCGCAGAAAAAAGAGGTCGAGCGCGTATCGCGCGAACCTTCCCGGCAGATTGCAGATTAGGTCTGGCCTCTGAGAGTGCGGTCGCGCTTGCTCGCTCGCGCGAGTGCACGTTGCGAGCGCAAATCGGCGAGAGCCAGCCGCTCTCTCCGTTCTTAGCCGTCGTTTCGCGTGCGCGCGGCGCGGCGCGGCGCGGCGCAGCGCGGCGACGGGCTTATCTGCGAAGAACCGCGAGCGCGTAGATCCGAGATAAGGGATAATTATAAGGCGCGGATGAGTGAATGGAGCGGTTAGCGGAGCAATCGAAAGGCTAACGTCGTAACGATTAAGGGGATCTAACGAGGCTCGCGATCATAACGATACCGAGCCCCGACATCCGACGTCGGTCTCTCCCGAGGCGGCACGGCGCGGCGCGGCGGCCGCGACTTCTCTTTTCTTCTCCTTTCAGCTCAATCGTCCCTCCCGCTTTGTTAACGTAATCGGCGAGCCGCGCGATTTTCGCATTACGCGCGGCGCGCCGGATCGCGAACAACGCGTAACGGTACGCGTCGCTCGGGGAAATTGCATCGAGCTCTCTTCTCTCCTCATCGAACACGCGCGGAGGCTGTTATCCCACGACGGCGCGAGTGGCGCGCGTCGCGCGTCAATCGGAGTCGTGAGAGCGAGCATGTTTTTCGCAGATCTTGAGGAAGTGCGCACTCGATCGGTAATCGAGCCGCTTTTCCACGTGCGGACTCGCCCCGAAGCGGCCACTCAATGTCGACGCGGAAAAATCGCCGACGATCGCTGCCGGTCCGCCGCGCGGATTCGCTCCGAGCGCGATTGAATCGGGCTTCTTCTGACACTCCCTCGACACTCGCGTTTTTCCCCGAGCTCGCTTACTTCTCACGTCGCTCTCGGCATTTTTCGACTCAGACTCAGCGAAAGAAAGAGGGAGAAAGGGTAGGGAGGGAGGGAGATCGGCCGCACTTGTTTCTACGCCAACCTGTTCCCGGGGGAAGCGATATTAAATGGTCGATCTTGCTCTCGTGATTTTTGTCTCGTCTCGAGACAACGCGATAAAAAGATGCGAGATGCCCAGTGCGGGAAAGTAGTCTCTCTCTCTCTCTCTCTCTCTCTCTCACTCTCTTTGTTTTTTGATAGAAAGTGCAAAGCACCCTTGAGACTCGCAAAACCGAGGGGATTTGAGAAACCGCGCGTTGGAACCGGACGCGTGATCAAGCGGAACGCGTCGTGTTTCGCCAATTGAATTTGCGCAAAAGAAATCGTTGACTTTTCTCCTTTTCCCATCACGACCTTGCGTCGAGGGTCCCGCCGCGTCTCCGTGGGAACACACGATGATAAATCAGCAGTTTGTTTCCGATAAAGCAACAAACAGGGAATCGAATCTGCGCTTCTTCCAGCGTCATCCTCATACGATTCCTGCAAGACTCTCTGAACGTCAACGTGTACGAGACACACACACGCTTGACGTTATCTCCCCCAGACCTCTCTCTAAGGGAGAAGCGAATTTAAATTGCGGATCGCTCGCGATACCTACCGTCATTCACTTTCCCTGGAACGCACTCCCTCTGCCTCTCTCCCTGCTTCCTCCGTCCTTCCCTTGTACAGGTTTCTTCTACCTCGCGCGGTTCCTCGTATCGCAGGGAACGTCCTCTCCGTTCTTCCTTCTTCGGAGAATGCAACGCGGCTGACGCTTACGAGCAGCGATTTGCGGAAGGAGCTCTCGCCAACTCCGGCGGCGTCGCCGGACGCTCGGAATCGGAGGACGCGGCGCGGGAGCGCAAGAAGATCGGTATCCCGTCCGCGCACGCAGCCCTTAGAGGGAAAATCGAGGCGACGTCCGATCGACGTCCGACTCGTTGCACGATAATCGCCATTCTCGTCGCGCGATAAATTCGCGACAGCGGAAAGTGACAAGCCTGGGTGAAAGGTCCGTGCGCGAGCGCGCGCACGCGCGCGTTTCCGTCGTTTCCGCGCCGAGAGATTAATGCTCTCGACGCACCCGCCGCGAGAATTCGCTTTCGCCATTGCGCGCGATAACGCGTGATAAGGCGCGATCGATCGCCGGCGGAATCACTCGTTCGGCTGGAGTTATCAGCGGCGAGGCCGCGCGATCGCGTGCGGCCTCTCGTGCAGATCCGCGCCGTACGTAGCGGAATCTTGAATTCGGAATCTTGTCTCGGCAACATGAGGAAGAGAAAGAAAAGAGTAAAAGCTCTCGCCAGGAGAGAGAGAGAGAGAGACGCATCGTGTTCCATCGTGGGAGAAAAATAGCGATCGTGACGAATATATACGCGAAGTTCAGGCGATATTTTAACGCGGGAACGTCGCGGCGTTATTCCGGCCTTAAATCCTCGCAGATTATTTCAATGCGAAGACGTACATTCGTCGGGCTTCCCTCGCGACTGCACGTGCGCGTCTTCGCGCGTTTCATCGTGAAGTACGCCTCGGAAAATTCCGCTCTTCGGCCGTAAATACCGAAATGTCGCATGCGTGCCGCGGCAACGTGCGCTTTTTGCAGACCGGGCGAAATCGCCCCGGCTGTGCGGGGGGCATCTCGCGTGTCCTTCGCAACGAGGAAATCGTTATGGCCGCGCGATATCGGTAGTTCCCGCTCGATTCCATGAGAATCTAATTCTTCATCTGCAATTACCGATAGTCACTTGTCGTAACAGCGCCGCAAATTACACGACGGAGCGACCGCATTCGGGCGTTTCTCCTCGCGTCGTTACGGGACTTTAATGTCGTCGGGAAACGAATAATCGCGCGCCGACAGAGAGGAGAAGAAGAGAAAAGTGCGTCGTCGGATGCACCGCGTACGCGACAGGAAATTTATCGCCAGGGCAATTGGCGCACACACACACACACGTCAGATTGCGACCAGGGAGGGGGGAGGGATGAGCGAGATCACACCCGGCGTTTCTGCGAAGGAAGATATCCCTGCGAGATACCGGCAATCATGTGAAAAATACCGACTCACGTGAGGAAGTCGTGTCATCGGGCGAAAGGGAAGAAGACGAGCGAGTTTGCGTGACAGAAGCTTATCGCGCGGCTATACAAACACCAGGCGAATCCATGACGCTTATCGCAGCAAAGATTACATTTTAGAACCACAATTACGATTATCACCGTAATAAGAGTTTCGTGTTGCCGCTTCTTGCGCTCACCGCGAAAGCTGCGATCATTAACCGGAAAAAGAAACGAGGAGCCGCGCGAGGAGATGCAAAAAGAACGGCAAAGAGAGAGAGAGAGAGAGAGAGAGAGAGATGACTAGGGGGGAGGGAGAGGGTAGGAAAAAGGAAAACAAAAAACACGCAAATCGTTTGCGCGCAGTATTAGATAACGGTACGGCGTTCACTTTAAGATCGATGTTCCGCGAATGTGTATCCTAAAAACGATATTGCTTCCCCGTCCGCCGAGCGGAGGGACCCCGCCATTAATCACCCGTGCAGGCTGCGCGCGCGCTTAATTGGTCGGGTCTGCTTGCAGAACTACGACACCCTGAGCAAGGGCAAGAAGTCGTGGAGCGTGCGGCTGGGTCTGTCGCGGCAGCACCATAGCCCGGATGATTCCGCCAAGGGTTGGGGCACCATAAGCGGCGGCAGTGTGCTCTCCCGCCAGATGATCTACGGCGAGCCGTGGCTGTACGGCACGGTGCGATCGTCATCGTCGTCGTCGTCGCACTCCCCACACGAGCCGCGGCCGTTCCTCACGCCACCGCCGCCGCCGGGCGCGCCGTTGCTCGTGGTATGTTCCTGCCCGGAGTTCCTCGCCGGCACCGTCAGGAAGCTCGGTAGCTGCCGCAAGTGCGGCGGCCACCGGCTGGCCGGGGTGCCGTTCGGCGGCACTTGCCGCTTGCCGCCGTCCTCGAGGAGCAGACCCAGCCTCGCCGGTAAGTCATCATATTATGTCGTGATTACCTGTTACTTTTATCATTAGTCGTCTTGGTGGATTTTTAGGATTGACGACTGTCGCTGAGTTGCTTTGTTATTTGTTATTTATTATTTGTAAGTCATTTCAATCTAAAATATCATCCGCCGCTTGCCACAACCCACTTTCTCACCTTTCTGACAATATAAGTGAATCCCACACAGGTGGAAGAAAGAAGAAGCTTGCCTCTAGAAGCGATCGTCAAGAAAATCGTCAACCCTGAAAATTAATTAAAACATCTAATATCTTTTTCCTAGCCGCGCGGGAAGGTACTCCCGCCGTTGTACGGGAGACGCCAGGACTCGGAGTGGAATTCCGCACTCGTGACTTTGTTGTTCAACTTGGCGAGTCGTTGAGCCTTTCGCGGGGATCGAATTCCACTTTGAGTTCTGCGACGACGGACCGTCTGAAGTGGGTCGTGTATTCCGACGGACGAGGCTCAGGATCTAGGCTTCGGAATGCGAACGGACTTGTCGGTACATTGTACGTGGACTTGCGCGACTTCGTGCCTGAGATCGATGAGCGAGGGCGGAATGGATGGACAAGAGAAGAGCTCGTGCCCGCCGCGCCGGCGATGATGTTCATGCTCTAATTGCGAGCTCTTCGTATTAGAGATTTTCTCCTCGTTCGCGCTCGAGATAGCGCGCATACGCCGGAGCGCAGAAAGTTCTCAGCCGCGGGGCTGGATTGCTCTCGTTTAGTTTGCATTTAAATCGTTGCTCACGCCTTGAGCCTGGATCGCCGCTCTACGCGCTCGCGAGTCGCTCGCGCACCGTAAAATCCGACGTTACGCGAATCGTCGGATGAAACGTTAGAAACGTGGAGTTAGCGATGCTCCGATTAGACAATTGATACTTTACACTCGGTTGGCCATCGCGATGGTAATCGGATAGCTCGAGATTGCGCCCCGTTTTGCGCCAAGGTATTGCGTGTCGGCGTAAAATCTAAACTATCCGTTATTCGATTATGTTGAGCCATCTTTTTGCTATCTAATGGCGAGCAGAGTCTGTGTTCAGCGCTCAAATCTCATCTTTTTATTTCCAATATTTGATCAAGTCTAGAGACATACGCGAGATCGAGTGTCTGAAATCAATTCTCTATATACGATATGGATGAGCAAAGAGAGAAAGAGAGAAAGGTGAGAGAGAGAGAGAGAGAGAGAGAGAGAAAAAAAATAAGACTCAGCTTCCAAAATAAGCTTTCCACAAATTTGCACAAGCGGTCGAGATCGGTCCGACCGAAAGTCGAAGCTCAGCTTTCGCGCTCGAGGTCGAGGAAACGTAAGATTGCCCCGGTCGATCGAGCGGTCGGAGGGGATCGTGGTACTTCTCACAGCACTCGTCAACTTGTTCGTTAGGCGTGCTGAGGGCCCCGATCGACGATCCTTACGACCAGATGCGGCGGAACCGGCTGGTGGAGCCGAGGTCGCGGGCGCGCAGCATCTCACCGCACCGGTCGTCGACGCAGCGCGACTCCCGGAGCCAGAGTGTGATCGCGCGTGCCGCGAAGGAGCGGAAGGGCAGCGCGACTGCAGCCGAAGGCACCACGTCGTCTTCGAGGTCCGAATGGTTCGACAAGCAGCCGCCGGGCACGGCGGGCTACGACGACACCGCCGCGACGGCCAACGTGCGCAAATCGCGACCCGGTTTCACCGGCGGTGCGTCCTCGGACGACTGGCTGAGGGACGAGGCGACCGCGGCGGAGAGCCACTCGCGGACTCATTCTAACGCGACGCCGGCCGCGAGGCTGGCGCGTGTCCCGAAGAAGCCGGCGAGGGACGCGAGGAAGCAGTGGCTGGATGCCGGCGGTCAGCAAACGTCGGAGGCGGCGAGTCAGCGGCGGAGCGGCCAGGACGGCGGCCAGTGGAAGGACGGGACGACGACGACGGCGACGGCGACGTCGACGTCGTCGACGACGTCGACGTCGGTTACCGACTCCCGTAGGAGTATCCTCGAGTGCGACGTGAATCCATATCTGTTGCTGAAGAAGCAGAAGGACGAGGATGACTTGAGCGATGACCTGTCGGACAATGCTCTGGAGCAGGACGACCATCGTGCGCTGTCCAGCCTGTTCGACCCGTCCAAGGTGAAGTCCATCGAGAGGATACCGAACAGAAACGCCGTGGCGGCGATCGGCGGTCAACGGATCCGTGTGTTCAGCGAACCGCGGGAGATCTCGGACGACGACGACGTGGAGGTGCCAGCGGTCACCAGGATCCCGATACCGAAGGTCTCACCGAAGAGACCGCCGAGACGGCTGAAGGAGGCTCGGCAGACGCTCAAGAGCATCCTCAAGCGCGGTCGCGTGATGGAGAGCAAACGGAAGAACGTCCTGTTCAACGTCGACAACGTGATCTTCGCACCGGAGAAGCCGTCGGAGGCGACACGGCTGTCGTGGAGCCGGCTGGGCAGGATCGCTGGTCGCGACTCCGTCAAGGAGCAGCGAAACAATAACGAGCAACAGACTAAGCAAGAGAAAGAGGAAGCGGAAGAAGAGGAAGAGGAGGAGGAAGCGCCGATCGTGCCACAGGAGCAGCAAGAGAAGCACAACTTCATCACGATCCCAAACATCAGGGATCCGAAGGTCGACAGGATCCGGCTGAAGGAGCCGAGGATCGTGCCGGAAGTGAAGCTCGCGCCACCCGGTCCCGACAGGATCAAGATAGACAAGTTTATGCCGTCCAGGAAGCCCGATCGCCCCGTATCCAAGAAGCGGGAGAACGACGGCGCGGAGCAACGCGCGCGGCAGGTCGCTGAGACGCGTCCGTTCTCCGAGAACTTGTCGTCCTGCCCGAAGATCAACAGCGGCGGCGCGGGGCAGCGGAGGGTATCGCCGGAAGAGCAGAAGAGGAGATTACCTCCGGAGGAGGAGAGGATCATCAGGCCCGAGGACGAGACCGAGCTGGAGATCGAGATCGAGGAACTGAAGGATCGTCTGCCGTGCGTCGCCGTCGACGAGAAGGACTTGATCTCAAAGTCCGAAGGTAAGAAACCACTCTGAGCAACCTATCGCGAGACCCTCAACTGTGTGTGCCACGCTGATAATCCCCGCTGATTATTCCGAGTCTACTTCCAAGTAGGCTTAACAAATCCGTAATTTAAGCGCGCGCGCGCGCGCGCATTATTTTCTCAATTACTCGTCGTGAGACTCTCATCGTCGTAATCGCTGTTACTCGCTCAGGTCTCGTTTTTATGTCTTCATGATGTCGCACGTAAAGGCGATATTAGGCGCCGGTCGTCTCGCCTGAGCGTGACCGAACGTGTAATCAATTTGCTTCCGTAATTAGCGTCGGATTGTAATAACGACGTAACCTCTGTTATTGCAGAGCCGCGTTGATAATTACCGATCTGCCGGAATATGCGCGAGTTAACCATCAATTCGTCTGTTGTTAACTGGGACCGGTTCGTTGCGACGCGACGCGCTTATGATCTTCCGCGAAGGTTGACGTCTCGCGCGCGGAAATGGACGGTCTAAAAATACGATCGCGGTGCGTAGCCCGTATCGCGGGCGAGGATCTCCGAGCATCGGCGGCGCGGATCGACAATCTCGCGTCGGTCGGTTCATCAGCGTTTATCGTCTTCCTATCAGGCCGGGTATCATCGCCGCTTTCCGATCCTGCTCTCCTCCGGGCGATTATGCTAATACGTATGTGATTAATGGGCCGTTGAGGTTGACGCGGCTCTTATCGGGCCATCCTTGAACTTTGGGAAAAGAACTCACGCGTCAAGGATAACGGCTCGCGCACGCTCTGCGCGGCTCTCCCCTTCTCTCTAACGGTGCACTCACGCGGCTTGGCGAGGATTTCGAGGCTGCTCGCGCGAGTGCAAAATTCATTGCGAACAATCGCGAGATAAGTTCTTCTTCTCCCGCTGCCGCGAGCCGTCGTTGTCGTGCTGGCGTAATTGAAATTGAAACGGTCGCGGATATTTAACTTGCGTGGGCGATTAATGCGAGACGGCGCGTCCGAATGCGCGGCAAGGCGCGGCTGAGACCCGCGGCTGACCGTCCTTAAGACGGCTTTGTCGCTGACAAGAGGAGAAAGGTTGGCTGATCCTGGACGGCCCTGAGCCGCGTATCCTCGGACCGTTCGACTCGCTGCTCGAACTGAGTCTCGCTCGAAGGAGCCTCGCGCGCGAACGGGGCATTCGAAAGTGTGTATAAGGTCAGGGCTGGCCGGCGCCAGGCCCCGGCCTCAGGTCGGGGCTGACAAATAGTCCTGGCTACTCGATTCGAAGGTACGCCCGCAGTTAACTGGCGGCGACAGTCGCGCATATTTCCGAAACATAAGCGCTGCACCTTTCGCGCTTCTAGACGTGCACAAAAGAAACATCGTCCCTCGGGAGGCAGGTCGCCCACCACGTCGCAGGTCGTGGATAGAGGCGACGCCAAAGACGAGGGGGGGGGGTGGAGAAGGTTTCGTTAAAGTCGCTCGTAAAATTCGCGTTGATTTGCTTGTAGCGGCACCCGGGGAGGTGGCGATAAATTAGGAACGATACTTTGCTGCGGGGACAGGGTCGCTCGCGCGAAGCCCGCCGTTTTCTGCCGTTTGTCCGATTTATACGAAAGCCGCGCGCAAGAACTTGCTGTATAAATTATTCCAAGGCGGCGGGTTCGGAGGCAAGGCACTCTCGCTTGCGGCGCGAGCGCGCCCGGCGGGCTTAATTTCGTTCGCGTATTTCCACCGATTTTCCACATCAGCGCAATCCGGGAGATCCCTCCCGGAAAGGCGCTCTCGGAAGCGAGAAGGCGACTCGGGATCACGACGTGACAAGCGGATTCGAGGATCTCTCGCGGAACGAATTGAGCCCATAGTCCTGGTCTCGCGCGGCGAGACGTGACGGGAAAACCGCGCGAATTAATCGGAATGATTGGCCGTAAGGTCGAGAGCGTTGAAACGCGCCGAGCACGATTCGTTCGCCGCCGCCGCCGCTCGCTCAGCTCCTTCAGACTCCTTCAGATCTCGGCCGGGCGGCCGAGAGGAAAAAAGCGGAAAACGAACGGGAGCTCGTGTCTCTCTGCACACGTCGCGTTAATATTAGGCACGTCGATTAATTGCTACACCGTGAACAACGCAGCGTCGCAAGCCGCGTTCTCGCTCGCGCCGTTACCGTTCGCGGTAGCGACGACACGCCGGATACGTTACGGTGCCGCTCTCCGCACTCTTCAACAGCGGCTGCGGAGTATTCAGGATGTCGATCCGCCGCTGTTTATGGCGCCCGATGGTCGACGACGCGAGGCGTCAGGCATTTTTCGGGCGTCGATGCATTTGCTCGCTCGACGAGCGACGTCGAGCGATCGAGGTGAGTTAACATGTAGCTCAGCCGTTATGCTTCAATAATCGGGCACGGCGATAAAGTTCGTGACGAGACGGCTGCTGGCAGCAGCTCGTGTTGGACGAGACGACGTGCTTCGCTCCTAAGCGCGTGCATACGTCCGATGAAATTGCAACGCGCGCCGCGGGCGACGGCGGCTGCCGTTGCCGGCCGCTGAGCGTTCGGAGGCGCGCCTTCGACCATCCGGGGAAAACCGAGCCGGTTGTGAGGAAATTGGAATCGTTTTCTCAAAGTGCCTCCTCTCCTCCCGCAGTCGTTTGCCTTTTCCGCGGAAAATCGCGCGAGCGCGGCGGTCATGATTAGTCGATCCTACGTAATCCATTATGCATTCTCTTGAGGCGCATCCAGCGCTTTATCCTTCGGCTCCAGCCGAGTCGGAGATCGGTATCGGGTGCGCGTTTATGCGAGCGGAAAATAAGAAGGCGGATGTAACGAGCGTGCGAGAGCGGGAGGGAAATCCATCCTCCCGGCCGGCGCATTGGCACCAACGCTCGCTCGCTCGCTCGTCCGCTCGCCCGCGGTTATCCAACACCGCGCGGCGTGTCGCGCAGTGCGTTTACACCGGAAACGCGATCGCCGGAAGTCATCGTGGCCGATTCGTTTTGTTGTTCTGCGTTCTGCGAAACGCACGCACCGCCGCGAGCGTTTCTCGCTCGTCTTGGGACGTCGCGAAAGCTCCTGAGCGCGCGCGCGTCTGACATTCGTCAAAGTCGAGTCTGTCGCGGATGAAACCCTCCTCTTCTCTTTGGAGGAGAGAAAACACACATGAGACCAATCGTAACGACAGCTCGCGGAAGCTGCGTCTCAGTAGTCGATTAATTTGCGACTGGTATCTGCTATTTCTCGTCTCTCTCCTCCGGCTCCTTGACTTTTTTTCGCGGGGCGACGATATTTTCGTGATTGACACTCCTCGGCCCCGATTCACAGTCACGACACTGATATTCCGTTCGTTGCGATGGTAATCCCCGTCGAATCCGAGGACAGAGTATCCTCCATTCATCGCCTTGCACGTCTATCTCCGTTCTCCAATCGCGACGTTTTAATTAACTGCTCCCGGGCAATCTACTTTCTAAGCTCAGGCACGGGCGAGCGCGACGAGACTGGAATTATAAAATCTAAACGGCGATTTCTTTTTTCCAAGCGCGAATTCTTTTCCTTCTTTCTTTTTCCTGCCTTCCATCCCTCCTTCGTTCCTTTTTCTCTCTACTCTCTCTTTCTCTCTCTCTCTCTCTCTCTCTCTCTCTCTCTCTCTCTCTCTCTCTCTCTCTCTCTCTCTCTCTTCTTGCGGCCAGCATCTTCGCGAAGCGCGTCCTTCATGCCCTGCATTGCGCGCGTGTACGAGAATTTAGATGTACCGCGATAATTCAATGGCGACGATTTATACGAACGCGCGGAATGTTGCTTGCCACTTTGAAGACCAGCAAGTGCGCTCGGCTTTAATTGCCGAGAGGATCGGCAATTAAAGCCGAGCGAGCGCAATCGCGAGTCGCGACGTGGAAATGGAGATTTTCGCGCCGCCCATCTCGTTTTCCTCAAGTTGCGGCGCAACAACGTGCGCTTACGCAACACTTGCGTGAAGGAAAGCCACATCCAAATATACGCAACGCAATCAAGAACGTTGCCCGTCTTTCTCCTCCTTCCGCCGCGAAATTCTACTTTCCACCGACGAGCCCGCGATTCTGTTCGACGCGCTTCCAACGGAAGCGAACAACTCGCCGATCTCGCGCGCAGGACAATCTGCGGAGCAGCAGGATTCGCCGCGCGAATCGCGGCTCAAGATGGAGATCTCACGGAGATTCGCGCGCGCAGAACTCGCGCGATGCGATCTCGGCGGAGGAACAAAAATACGATGGAAGGAGCAGGCCTCGCGAGCAAAAATATTAGACGGCCGATCTCGGCCGATCCTCCGGGGAGTTATCGATCACGCGCGAACACCGCGAGCAGTAGCCACGTGCTGCGCGCTTGTAATAGACATGCACCTGATCGCGCCGCCTCGGCCGGGAACCTTGACTCTTTTGTTTACCCACGGCACTCATAAATCATCGGATCGTTCCCTCGATCCTTTCGCGTGCGCGCGCGCGGCCCGGAACCGTGTAATTATACTTTTCAGAGATCCCCTCTTCCTCTCTCTTTCTCTTTATCTACTTATCTATCCATCTATCTATTTATCCCTATCTATCTATTTATCTATTTATTTATTTATCAATCTATTTCTATCTCGCAGGTTTTCACTCGCTCGCGATGGCCTGCTCGCTCGTTTTGCGTCCGGATGGCATAAATTCTCTCTCTCTCTCTCTCTCTCTCTCCGTCTCTCTCACAGGAATGAGAGACCCGGTCTCAGAGGAAGGAGGTCCGTCCGGCTCGCGCGTTTCTTTCTTTCGCCGGCCGTGGAATCTTTCAGAAAGGACGTTTCTCCTTCGGGCACGCGGGCGCACCTTTCTCTCTTTGTTCGCCATTCGGTTTCTTTTTTTTTTCGGCCGCCGTTTATATTGTTTACATTTCCTATGCGTCGCGCATACCATGCGCCATGCGCTTTTTGCGAGCATCTCATTCGCGAGAGACAGGACGCGCTCGAAGCGCGCCGAGGAAGTCGCGTGCGAACTTTTTTTCGTGGTCTGCTCGACGGCGGGATCTTCAGCGGAATTCGAAACGCTGACGATTGCTCGCTCGTTCGCGGGAGATTGTCCGTGTAATTTCACGGTGTGTTTTCAGGCAAGGTTGAGAACCGGCGCGAAAATTCCTCGGCATTCAATCAATTATCGGCAGAATCCGAATGTCGAGAAATGCTCGCGCGAGCGTTTCGAACATTTCCTTTTCCCCTGCCGATCGAAAGATACGACACGCCGATACCGACTTGTTCGATGAATCGGTTGCGATATTTTGTCTCCCTACTTAGGTGGAAAAATGAGGCGTATTCGTGCGTTGACTCGATCCCGTGGATCTTACAAGTAAACCTCGAGGAACGTCAGACGTCGACTTGTTTCCAATTTTTTATAGTTATTTTTAATGTCAAAATACAAAGAAATCTGTTATCATTTTAGCTTAAATTAATTTTTTTCAATTTTGTCGAAATTTCTGAAGGTTTTCGTTCATTCTTTTTTTCGTTTCTTCGTTCGTTTCTTGTTCATTTTTTACCAGATTTTGACGTTAAAATGAGCTTATTTGCTGTATAGTCAGCCGAAAGATTACCCAACGTCGAATGTAGCGTAAAACTGAACATTTTTTCAACAATGACGTCAGCCATATTAGACCCGCCATTTTGAATTTTACAAAATGGTTCTGATTCATAATCGGCGACATGTGTGTGCAAGTTTCAACAAATCAGATATATATATTTTCTTAAGAAATATTGTTTTAAATATGTATAAAATAGTGTACTTGTGCAAAACTTTAAAAACTTCGAAAAAATTGAAAAAAATTAATTCAAGCTAAAATTCCAGCTTAAAATGATAACAGATTTCTTCATATTTTGACATAAAAAATAACTATAAAAAATTGGAAACATCGGCGTCTGAGGTTCCCCGAGGTTTACTCGTTAGCAAGAATCATTGCAATTACATTCGAGACAACGACAGAAGAGCCATCGGCCACGCTCAGTCCCGCGAAACGCACAACCGCTCGTTCTCTCGTGCGCGCACCACAAGTCGATCCAAGTCATGAGCTCGTCAACGAGGCGGATCGTCGATTCGCACAATCGCGCAGGAGCCGCGATAGCCGCGCGAGCGCCTGTCTCAGCAACTGCCGGCAACGGCCGGCGCGCAAAGTGGAACAGTCGTGGAAAAACCGCTGAATTTTCCCGCGGCGAGAAATTCCGCCAGAGCCGCCAAAGATCCCCGTGCACTTTCACCGATCGTTTATAGAGAGACACCGCCGTGTATCGCGAGTGGCGATCGAGAGGCCTCAATAATGCAGGCGAGCCTGCATTCAGCATCGAGACGCGAAGAACAGCGCGGCGGCGCGGCGTGTCGATCGCGCGCGTCAAACGAAGCGCGCGAGTGAAACGTATCGAGGCCTTATCCTTCCCCCCTTCCCGCTTGCCGCTGTCCAGTTGGGCACCGTTATTACCCAACGATTTTTCCTAACGATTTTTCAAACGGTACACAACGATCGCGCGGGAGATTTCGATCCTCACCGCGGCTAAAACAGCGCTCGGAAGAAAGTGAAACTCACCGCTCCGGCGGAGCGCAGGAACTTCGAACACGTTGCGGACGGACATGCGATATGGCGGCGATTAAACTGGAATGATTTCAGGTAATCGCCTCCCCCCCCCTCAATTAACGTCGTTTGAATTTCGCGCTTTTACCAGGATGTAACGGGACGGCATTAACACAAAGCGAGCGAGTTAAATGAACCCCCCCCCCGTGCCCCCCGTGTGGCCGCCGTTATTACGGGGCGATCATAAATACGCCGCCATAAATCCGGCGTGAGGCGCTGCCGACCTGCATCGGGACTTTCTCGGGCTGCGAATTTTGCGATATCGAGTCGCCGAACCGTGTGCGTGGCTCGTCTCTCCTCGCAGCGTATACCCTTCACGGCTATCCGATTCCGGCTTCCACGCTTCGCATCTGCGGTTTTCCTTCCGGGCGTCTGAGCGTTGCCGCGGAGCGTCGGCCGGATTCACGGGGCCCGGCAACGCGCGCGGATGTTCTTCTCCGGCTGTGCAAAAAGAGCCAGAACAGAAAGCATCTCCGCCTGCGACCTATGTAAAGCGCGAAAGAAGAAATCGCCGAGCGATTCAACGTAAAATCCAATTATACAGATCGTGACCCCCCTCCGTGTCCTGCTCTCCTCCTTTTTTCTCTCTTTGGCCTCTCTCTCTTTCTCTCTCTCTCTCTCTCTCTCTCTCTCTTCTCTCTCTAGGTCGCGAGCGACCGCTTCCCGCGGAATCGTCGTCATGGGCGTGGTGCGCTGCGGTTCGGCTTCGTTAAACTTTACGAATAATTCGCGAAGTCGTCCGGTGCGGATAAGCGGGATAGCTCGTCCGTCTCGCGTTTCATCGGAAGCCGCCGAGTCGCGATCGACTCGATTCGCCTTCGCAACTCGCCGGAAATTATGCCGTTAAAATCCTGCCCGGTCGCGGCGGCAAATGTAAATTAAGTTTTTCTCGCCGGTCGAGCGTCTGGGAATGCGAACGGAAACGTGTGTGTGTTTCTCTGTTTCGCGATATGCTCGTGACATTAAAGAATCGCATTATGATATGATCGCGATCGCGCGATATCCAAATGGGCTCGGCTTCCTTTCCGTGAAAACGTGCCAGCTTCATGCCGTTATTTCTCGATCCTCGCGCCGTGCGAGGGAAAAGTCGTGGCGAGCAAGTTTTCTTCTGAATTCCGAATTATGGGTCACTTATGAATCGAATATCGCGCTAACGGGCTAACATAATCATTCCAAAGGCAGAGGCTCGACGTCGCGCGCCTGCGCTGTCGCGTTATTTATTCATCGTGCGACTTACCGGTTCACTTTGCCCTCGACCGCAGAGAACACGAGGAAATCCCTGTTGACGCGAAGCCAAAGCGACCGGTCGTTCAGCCGACCGGAGGTCTCGGCGGCCGACGTGCTGTTCTCGGACACGATGCGCCTCAGCCTGTGCAAGAAGATGAAGGAGCCGTCGTCCGCCTGTACTACGCCCACGTGCGCGGTCACGCGCGAGGACGCCGACGAGGAAGGCTCGAGAAAGGACGAGACCGAGGAAGAAGAAGAGGAGGAAGAAGAAGAAGAGACGAGCGTCACCGGCGGGCTCAAGGGGTTCGAGCGCGAGGTCGAGGCGAGCAAGAACGTTAAGGAGGGCCCTGAGAAGAGCAACGTCGAGAAAGAGGCGGAGCCGCCGCCGCCGCCGCCGCCGCTGCCGCCGCCGGACGCGCGCAGCGATATTTCCGATACCGGCAACGAGCACTTCCGCACGATGAGACCCACGAGCTGGTCCCCGCCGCCAGGTAGGCAACGGCATCGCTTCAAGATCAGCGACTCCGCGCTGCTGGACCTGGACGAGAGCAACGGCTCGGTCAGGGATCACCGCAGGACCATCTCGTCGGCGTCGACCGCCTCGTGGAACTCGAGCAGCTCGTACGGTTCGTCGAAGATCGAGATCGGCTCGCCTGAGAGCAACGTCTGCAAGATCACGGTGAGCCCGCTCTCGTCGCCGCTCGTCCACCGTCTGCAGATCGGGCCGGATTCCGGCACGAGGACCGCCCGAAGAACGTCCATCCTGATCAACGGCGATCATCAGAGCGCGACGAGCGTAGAAGCGCCGCAGCCCGGCAATAAGGTGACCATCAGCGTCGGCGGCGAGGACAGCGTGTGCAATCCGACGGTGATCTCCGTGAACTCGGAGAACCCGCCGAAGATCCAGAGCTCCGGCGAGAACCGGACCCTGGTGATACTCGAGAATTACAGATCGAACATCGTGGTGGAGTCCTCGGCGGCCGAGGACTCGCGCTTCAGGTCGGTGGCGAAGGATAATCACGTGGCGGCCGAGGATGGTTTCGAGACGAGCTCCAAGACGAGCGACGAGGCACCCTCGACGCCCAGCGAGGAGACCCCGCCGTGTCACATGGAGCAGCCGTGTCCGATGAACCTGGAGAAGCAGAAGTTGAGCGTCGAGATCAAGTCGACCAGCAGCAGCAGCCAGTCGTCGAGGCTGTACACGAGCGACGAGAGAACGTCGCGGACGGAGTCCAAGATGCGGCTCAAGGACGTTGAGGGTTCTTCGTCCAAGCTGTCGGGTTTGTCGAAAGAGGAACTCATCTCCAAGCTGCTCGAAGATTCCTTGCGGAAAGCTCGTGAGAACGGCGAGATCCTCGACGAAGATAGCGGCGAGGCGATTTTGAAGATCTTGAAGCAAAGTCTGCTGAAGAGCAAAGAGTACGAAAGCTCCGAGTCCACCGTTGAGGCCAACTACTCCAGGTCGTCCAGCTTGAACTCGGACGGCGACTTCATCTCCACGAATCTCTTCCTCGAGGAGAATCCTTACGAGGTGATCAAGGAGCCGATCTATGAGGAGATACCAGACGAGCCGCCGCCGTTGCCACTGAGCCCACCGCCCACGGAGGATTACATCAAGGACAGGATCTACTTCGGTGACGTTGATTACTACAAGAAGGTCTCGTCGGGTCAGTTCCGGGTCCTCGGTCCGTATCTGTCTGAGGAAGTTTTCAAAAAGTCCAACTCGGAGGATTTGGCCGAGACTTACTTGTCGAAGAGTCCTGAGGATTTTTTCAAGAAGATATCAACGTCGCCCGAGGACGAGAACATCTCCACCAAGTTCGAGCTGCTGAACTTCTTGATGGACTCCAAGGATCGCACTCGACCGACGGAGGAGGACGAGGACGACGACGACGACGACGAGGAGGATGACGCTGAGGGAGACTTGGAAGCTCTCTATGAGCAGAAGGAGACCAGTTTGGGCGATCTCAGCTCCAAGAGCTCGCAGATCTCCAACGTTTCCGACAGCAGCGAAGAGTGCAACATCATCCTGACCAGTTCGCCGGAAACGTTGAAGGTGATTTCGACGTTTATCGCCCGAATGATTGAGTTTTTTATTTATTTATTTTTTTTCAGATACTTTCGCACCTCGAAATCGCGTGTTCGCATTAAAACTCGAAAACAAACGCTGATCCACTTCGAAAGTCAATTACCCTTCACTTTTAATTAAAGAATCGATCTGTTTATCTCTTAAAAGTCCCAGATTACTATCGGAGCTATTCTTGTCGGAAGTATAAAATATAGCCGAAAATACCAATCAGACACAGTTTGATTTTCTTCGATAAAGGAGAAACATTCTACAAGCGGAACACTGACCGCCAGTGAACCCACTAAAATTGCCTCCCATCATTCTTGCAGTCAAGAACAGTCGACATAGAAAGGACCGACAGCGGAGTCGGTTCCGAGAGCAGTCAGGCCAGCAGCACTCGCGGTGTCGCGAGACGCTGGAGATCGGGCAACGTCTCCTCGGGGCCGGGGAGCCTCCTCGGCGGCATCCCGCAGGTGATCTCCGGCGCCACGAAGCTGTGCGAGGATTGCGAGCAACGGCTGGACCCTCTGATAACGGACAGGTGAGTTACAGGATCGTTCGAGATATCCGCGAGCGTCGGAACCGTTACGACGATTTCGTCGACGAGACGTCTCGATCCCGGCGCTAGCGTGATGCGGGAAGTCCTAGCAGGCTCGTGGGCCTCCATTGTCCCGCGGAAAAATCACGCTGACAATCGCGCGGCCTATTCAACGGGCCATTATCGCAAAAGAGCGCGCGTTGTACCGTAAGGACTTATAAAGCGGGGATTATTTCGCCGGAGAGTGCCGTCGAAAAAGCGCGTCCGCGAGAAACGGCAACGCGCGTGATTAACGGTCACGTTATTTTTCGTGTCTCCTTTCTCCTCGCCTTGTCTCATTCTCTCTCTCTCTCTTTCTCTCTCTCTCTCTCTCTCTCTCTCTCTCTCTCTCTTTCTCTCTCTCTCTCTTTCTTTCTCGCGCGCACGGAACACGCGTCACATTACTGAACGCATAAGCGACACGGCGATGAGCGATATCTCGACGGATACATCGCTCTCGCATTTTAGCGCCGCGCCTCTTGCGACAGCCAGGCCGCCCCGCCTCGTCTCCTTCCATGAAAACTCGTTCCGATGCGCCGCCAACCGTCCTAAATCTCGCGCTGTTATCACTTCTAGCAGATAGCGCGCGATGATCCGGAGAGAGGATATAACGGTGCCCGCGGAGTCCTCTCGGCGGAGCGTATCTTCCACGGCCGTGGCGGCCGAGTTTCGACCGTGAGAGTTTCGGCTCCGGCGCGAGCTACGCGCGAGTTCGGCGCGAGTTCGGCGCGAGTTCGGCGCGAGCTCCGCGCGAGCTCCGCACGGAGGGATAATTCCTCGGCTCCCTCGTCGTCGACTGCGAGCGATAGATTTTTCCGCTCGCGCTCGCGCGCGTGATGCCGGTTCTGCCCTGGTCTTCCAGGTGGCAATTTCGCGTAGCGAGGAACGAATGCCGTTTCGTTACGGTCACCGGCGAATCTTCTGATCCCTCGTCCGCCGTCGCGATTCGCGTCGATCCGCGTTCTTCCCACGGGAGATTGATCGACAGACGGACGCTTTCCGCCGAATTGAACACGAGTCTTCCGGCAGTCCCTCCGCGCGCTTTCGCGACTTGCATCATGATTTGAGTCGCGACAGCGCGTGCCACAGTCGGCGATGAAGTTGTATATCTGTAATGCCCGGTCTAAAGTAAGAGCGTGTACGGTATAAATAGCATTGGCTTCAATATCGTCCTAGTTTTTTTCTGAGCCGTATTGTGAGGCATATCTCAAGCACAAGCTTCGAGGAAAAAGAGTGTACACTTTGAAGCAGCTGACACGACAAATTCGTCTCATTTGGAGGTCTTTACCGAACGAATACGCAGTTAACTTCGTGGAAAGTATATGCCTCGGCAGATGCCAGGCAATTATCAATGCCGGTGGTGACTGGACTCATTATTAATGGTACAGCGTTTTTCTTCTCATGGAGTACAACAAATCCATGTACTTAAAAATCATTAAAAATAAATTTTTCTACACATTAACCCGTACACGCTCTTACTTTACAGACTGTAAATCGCAAGTCGCAAATCGCCCACGCGGAACACGTTGACCAAAACATACAAAATGAAATAAAAATTGAAATAAAAATATTGAAATAAAAATTGAAGTCTCACACAAGTCTCTTAGGTTTCCTACGTTTGGCTCGCAAAACGTACGATGATTCTCACCCGTTCTTCTTATATTTAGTCCGATATACGTACCACGAGCCTGTTTCTTATGTTTGGCCCGAATTCCTCACCACGAGTCTCATACGATATTATAGGCGAAGGGGGATTAATCGGGGATTTTCCTGCTCGACGCGACGCGCGTATTTCTGCGATGTCTCCGTACGTTCAGCGGAGATGGTAATTAGGAATACATTTCAAATCGGCGAGCTGCCGGGCGCGCGCGACTAGATTACGCGACGGCATTACCTGGCAGACCGGGCCACTTTCTCCCGCTGTCGATTTTATTTAGCCGAGAGCGAAAGCGTCGTTATCGAAGAGCGCAGTTGACGCTCGATGAATGGATAATGCAATATGCGCGTCTGGCCGACTGCGGCTCGCGACGGCCGCTTTCATCTGGAATCCGTGGGTTATACGGACGGACTCGTAACGTCGGCATTACGTGCGTAAGAATCGTAATCATGCGAAGACTCGTCTTCGGGCGATTAACAATGTTGCGTCGTAACGCGCGCGCGGTCAGGCCCGTGTTATCGCTCGTGAATGTCTCCACTTTCGTCGTATCTCTTGCAGCGGCGTGGTTTACGCGCCTTTCGTATGCAGGAAGTGCTCGAAGAAGCGGGCTGAGCGGAAGGAGATCATCACGGAGATTGTGGAGACCGAGCAGAAGTACGGGCGGGACCTGCAGATCATACTCGAGGAGTTCCACCGGCCTATGCTGCGAGCGGGCCTCCTTACGTCGGAGCAGCTGTCGGCGATCTTCCTCAACGTCGAGGAGCTGCTCGAGCACAACCTCGTGTTGGCTGAGAAGCTAAAGGACAGCGTGGAGATCGCCCAGGTGAGGAGGAACTGCCGCACTTAGGATATTTCTCCATTCTGATTTCCATTCTGATTGCAACGAGGGTATCGAGTCAGTCGAAGAGTTCGGTTCGACTTACAGTAGATTGCATAATAAAGCATAATGCTAACAACAGTGCTCTAAATCGCCGAAACATCGATGAAGGATCATGCGAGACTCGTAAGAAACGACAGCGATCACTCGCTTCTTGATGGAGAAATGATTTTTATTGAGATAGAGTTGAACTTGAGTCAAACTTGAATACAGCCGTATTTTTTTAAGCGATCCGACAAATCGAGAACAGCTGCATACTGCGTTCAATGACGTACGTTTGATCCCTCCAATCGCGCAGGTATCCGGGGACGAGGATCTTCTGACGGTGGACGTGGGCAAAATCTTCCTCGAGTCGGAGAGAATGCTTCACGCCTTCGAGAGCTACTGCACGCGCCAAGGTAGCGCCAGCCTGCTGCTGCAAAACTTGGAGAAGGAGAAGGAGCTCCTCCGAATCTTCCTCAGGGTCTCCCAAATGGAGAACACGGTCCTGCGGAGGATGAATCTAAACTCCTTTTTAATGGTAGAGTTCAAGCTCCTAGTTTAGCTTCTTATTAATTCTTGCTTAACAGCTTCGGAGGACAAAAGTAAGTTTATTTAACCTTTCACTGTATCTCTTTCAGGTTCCTGTTCAAAGAGTCACAAAGTATCCGTTGCTGCTGGCACGTTTGCTCAAGGCAACACCCTCCGTTCGACCAGACATTCAAGAGGCGAAGAAGAGACTCAAGCAGGCTCAAACCAACATCGAGTTACACTTGGAACACATGAATGCTGTAAGCGAATTACATTATTTATGTTGCAATCGTAACGCGAGGTCAATTCACGAAGGTAAACGCGGATTTCGGCAATAGGAAGCGAAGGATGTTACGTCGACAAAGTTGTGGAGGAGAATATCGATCATCCAAAATGGCAGACGGTCCATCGGCGAACAGGATATGGTGAATATTAAGCTGAGAAAGGTATGCAAACAGCGAATTCCTTTGTCGGGTTATTACTCCTTTGCATTCTCAATGCTCGAGCACGACTGACGAGATATTATCGTTAACACAACATTTACGCCAGATGGCCGTTGAGATCCTGGAATGGGCTCACGAGGAGGCCAGGTTTGTTCTCGAAGGCCGCCTTCTGGTGGCGCAGCCGACTGACAATAATTGGAGGCGCGGTCGAACTGTCAAACTCGCGCCCGTCACTGCCATGCTTGTTACTAACGGCAAGGTAAACGTATTGAAATTCTTCTGTATGATATCGAGCGATGTCACAATGTGTTGTTCGCTCGACGAATGAAATTCCTGCCTTTTTTGTCCAGTCGAACGCCGAGTATCTCGAATTTAACGACGACTCGCTCTTTCCCAAGCATATAGACATCAAGGAAGCTACCCTGCTCTTGGTAAAGGAGAAACTTGGACGGTATTCCTTACTACGAGTGAGTCGTGTATCTTGTTTTTACGTTGCGATAGTCTCGTCGTCGAACACGTCCACATATTTCGACACAATCCGCTCATTTCAGGAGCCGTTGTATCTCGACAAGTGCATAGTGTGCTGTGAAACGGATCTCGAGGATTACTTTGAAATACAGGAATTGTCTTCCAAGGAGACATTTATATTTAAGGTAAAGCAACATGTCCGTTAAATATTCACTCGAGACGTGAGTTATCACATCGCGATTCAATCGTCATGAGCGACAAGAAAAATTCAGTCAGAGGGAATAGTTGCGTAGTTATCTTAAAAGACGATTCCGTTTTCGTCCTTTGCAGGCGGAGGACGGCGCGAGAACGAAAAGATGGTGCCGAACGTTGCAGGCTCACGCGCAGTCACTTGGTGCTTGGCGCAAACGTCGGGGGGCACTTCCCAACATCATGATCTGCGGCGTGGCGAGGAATTAACGAAGGCTCGATATAGTTATGCGTTATGCGCGACGTGCCTGATGCGCTTCCGACTCGATGTCGATGGAACGGGATTTTGCCACGGAACGACACGCAAGGTCGCCCAGGCGATCTCTAAGTACGAATTCGTGTGCATGATCTCTGGATGAATTAGTAACGATTTATTGGGTAGAAAGAGAGGAAGGAGAGGAAGGAGAGAAAGAGAGAGAAAGAGAGAAATACGCTGGACCAAAGGATTTTTTCGGCTCGTCGACGCGCTCCCGTCGCTGACGAGTGACACGAAAGTCTAGTTCTTTACCGAATATCAAGGTAAACCAACTTGTGTTCGGTTACAGTGCGCAGCAGAGACTCGAGTTTCCTACGTCACTGTAATTAAGAATGGCGCAACAGCGTGTACGTGTACACCGCGAGAGCCGCGCATACAAACTTCTATCCGACATCTGTCGATTCCTAAACGAGTAACTCTAAGTACACATACATAATATATATGTTTGCATACGTACGTATAGGACTATTTAAAAGTACACCTACGATTATACTCTGCTGAAAGAAATGAAAACACGACGAGTAGCTGTGATATCGACCGGTGTATTGGGGGTATCCGTTTCCTTTTCGCAGATTATTACTTCGCGCGCGCGCGCGCGCGGATGTTCCCGCCTCGTTGACTCTTCGCCATGCGCGAGAGTCTTCTCGTCCGATATCGCGCATTACGAAAACGAAGGTGATAGGATAAATGTTTTGCTAGATCCCGAGATAATGAGGTTCGCGGTAACGGTGAATTCACGTATGAATCAGCAGCATCGAGGATAACAGGGTGCCGTGCCGCGTGTTGTGACTCCATGCGCGCGATCGACGCGAGCACTGAGAATTCGTTAAACTAAGAACACTTACTTCTCCTCTCCCCTCCCCCGACCACTTCAGCAATTACTCACCCACAGGATGATTAACAGTATTTTATTTTACTACGTCTAACACCCGCAAACTACGAATTTTGTACATTGTACGATATTTTTATTTAAGCGCTAAGAGCTACACGTGTATGTATATAAATGTATATTTACAGATGTCCTTCCAACAGTTCTCTAACCGGAATTCATTGTAACGAATTAATTTGCTCCATTACGCAATAGTTGCAATTTAATAAAAGTGATGTAACGCGCGTTCGCGTGTCTTCAAATGTGCGAATCCACCACCACCGTGGATCTGGAACTCTCGTTCCTTTCTTCTATATCTCCGCTTACCTTATCCTCGACAACGACATTTTGTGTGTTGAATTGCGGCAATAAATGCCGGCTCGCACGGTAATTATACATTTCGAGCTCCGGATGCTTCTCGAGCAGGTACTTGTAAGCAGTAGCTAGCCTGTCGATATCATTCACGGTAAGTTGCGTGGGTCTGATGGTGGGATCCAGGTCAGACAGTTTGTACATCATCATAGCTAATTCTTTTCGGCAATGCAACGGGAAGAGAGTCCTGTCGAGGAGAGAAAGAAAAATTCTCGCTCTGATTCGTTTCACTCGTTGCACTTACAAATAGATGTTTGCAACGTAAACTTGTAGACTTACTCGACGCATCGTATACTGTATTTCTGCCTAAAACTGAACACATGCCTGACGATTTTCTCAAAGAATTTGAAGTCGTGTTGCGTGCACGGCTTCGTCAACGGCGTGAACGACACCACTCCCACATCCACGTCTGGCTGCGGAACGAAAACGTGGCCTACGAATTAAATACATAAGAGGCAAGTGACAATCTCCTTTTAGGTGAAAGAAATTTAGAATCGCTTATTTGTCATGTCAATCGCGTGAACTTACCAGGTATAACAAAACGAAGTACCGGGAAGGTCCAGGCTTGCGCCATCACTGACAGTCTGCACCGCTGTTCGCTTGACTCCGGCGCGACCAAACGTTCCGCTACTTCCTTTTGAAACGTCAAAGTCATTTTCGTCCTGCCAAACGCCCAGGCTCCTCGACGTTCGGCGATCGAATGCAACCACTGGATTATGAGTGGCGTCGACACGTTGAACGGTAAATTACCTATAAGAAAGAGGTCTGGGGGTTTGTCGTTCCAGTTCATTTTCTTCTCCTTCGGAAATAGACTCTCTATGTGCGCTCTCATGATGTCGTCGAATATTATGTCCACCTTCCTGTTAATCATTGCAAACGAGTCCGCCAGTATATCCAATGTCGGCTCGAACCTCTTATCCTTTTCCACGAGCACTATCCGTTCCGGTAATCGTTTCATGATGGACCGAGTGAGCCCACCCGGACCGGGACCAACTTCCAGTACATGACTATCAGTGAGATTCCCTGCCTTGTGTATAATCTTGTCGCAAATATTTTGATCCAATAAGAAATTTTGTGACAAACGTTTCACGGCGTTCAAGTGGTATATCTTTAAAATGTCTCTGATCGACGGGAGCGGTGGTAATCGTGGAACGGACATTCTCAGATGTTTATATCGTTGTACTTAAAGTAAGCACACTTGATTAAATAGGTAACTGTAGAATGCGGTTTGCAGGGAAGAAACTATCTGTGTGAATTTGTGATTATACTGTATAAGCTTGTAAAAATATGACAGTTGTCAACAATCAGCTAGGAGCTTCTTAATTCGAATTTCCACAAATGATTACTTTAAGCAACTTTATTAATTGTTTTTTCAGGCTTCTCAAAATCATCCAGGAATTTTTCTTGCTTAAATGAATATATTGTATATGTATAAATTGCAATAACTCCAAGAGTTAATGCAAATGCAGTTCGATTGTTAGCTTTGCGGTAACCCCTTACTTTCTGAGCTCTTTTTATATTCTCTTCCTCCAAGCGTTTCATGTAAACTATATCCGTGGACTTGAACCTCGAGACATCTTTCAACAAGTCAATCTTAGGCATAGTCTCATTTTGCTCAAGTTGATTCTCTATAGATAAAATAATTAATTTCATATATGTAAAAAGAAAATTGTATAATATATACAATTAAGATCAATCACCAGAACCCATTTCCACACACCAGTTCCCTTGATCAATTATAACTCCCTAGTCCTTTAATCTATATAGTCCTTGCTGGTTCGTCAATATCTGTCAAATAAAAAAAGACATTTCAGTATTTTAATATTCTCTTTTTTATATTATATACATTATTTTGCTCCAAGTTCGCATTGGTTATGTATTTAAATTAATTGATTAATATTAGAAATTATATTATTCTTATACATTGCATGTGTATAAGGAATTATCTAATACACTCATAACAGAGAGAGGAAGAGAGAAAATTCAACTATCAAAATCACTAGATCTATTTCAGTAAATTTATAGTGCATAAGAGACTGTTCACCACATAAACTTTAACTTAATAAAATTCGTTGTTAAAATTTCCTGCTCGCACAAGTATAGGAATATATTTGATTTAGTATAGACAATGTCTATTTAAAATTATGATCTTTAGGTTAAGTTAACTGCAATCTTAAGATACCTACAATACGAGTAAATATCATCAAACAATAATAATAAGAAGAACATTAAATACTTAATATAATAATAAGAAATTCAACAATCATATAATAAATACAATTTTCTAATTCGCTTAAAATCACGATACCTTTTTACCGTCGTAATGAACAAAAAAGTATTAAAGCACCGACGAAATACTAATAAAGACCGTCAGTCTTATGGGATTTAAGCCAGCGGCACACAGTGCTTGTTTTCGTGCTGGATTGCTTGCTGGATGAAAATACTGCTTTCTGATTGGTGCATTTCAGAAGATGGATGGAAATGCACCAATCAGAAAGCAGTATTTTCATCCAGCAAGCAATCCAGCACGAAAACAAGCACCGTTTGCCGCTGCCTTAACAGAGAAATCTCTCTGAGCGCTAACGCCCTCTTAGGAATATCGTGGCTGGAATATGAACCTGTACTTCGAAATAAGCATAAAAAGTAACAAATATGAAATAATGGCAACGATGAGGAAATATAAAGCGGCTTTCTTAAGGCTCGTCTACAATAGCTGTAAGAGTAAGGCCGTAAGGCTGTAACGTAAGCTGTCAGCGAATGAAAATATTTCATTTCGTGTCTTGCAACCTTACAGCCTTACTCTTACAGCTAATGTAGACGAGACTTTAGGCCTGATCTACAATAGGTGTTGTAAGCTGTAAGCCGCAAGAACTGATCAATTATAGCCGATTATTTTTGTAATAATCGACTGTGATTCGCCAATTCTTACGCCTTACAACTTACGACACGTATTGTAGATCAGGCCTTATTCCCGGAAAATTTGTCAAACGTGGGCTTTCGTTATCGGGGACCTCTCGCATAATAAATGATTCCACATACCTGGAAACGTGAGGGCTTGAGAGGGCTTCATTTTGGTGCCAGACCCAGGCCTGTATCTCTAACCGTTTAGGAGATATCGAAGATTAAAGTTTCCCAACCTTTCTCCGTTGATATCTCCGCTTCTACTGGGAGTAGAGAGCCGTCCATATAGTCGAAAATGTAGGGTTTTGAGAGGACTTTATTTTGGTGCCAGACCAAGGCCTGTATCTCTAACCGTTTAGGAGATATCGAAAATTAAAGTTTTCCAACCTTTCTCCGTTCATATCGTTGATACTCCGCTTCTACTGGGAGTAGAGAGTCGTCCATGTAGTCGAAAATGTAGGGTTTTGAGAGGGCTTTATTTTGATGCCAGACCCAGGCCTGTATCTCTAACCGTTTAGGAGATATCGAAGTTTAAAGTGTTCTAACATTTCTCCGTTGATATCTCCGCTTCTACTGAGAGTAGAGAGTCGTCCTTGTAGTCTAAAATGTAGGGTTTTGAGAGGACATTATTTTGCTGCCAGACCCAGACCTGTATCTCTAATCGTTTAGGAGATATTGAAGATTAAAGTTTTCCAACCATTCACAGTTGATACCGTTGATACTCCGCTTCTACTGGGAGTAGAGAGTCGTCCATATAGTCGAAAATTTAGGGTTTTGAGAGGACATTATTTTGATGCCAGACCGAGGCCTGTATCTCTAACCGTTTAGGAGATATCGAAGATTAAAGTTTTCCAACCTTTCTCCGTTGATATTTCCGCTTCTACTGGGAGTAGAGAGTCGTCCATGTAGTCGGAAATGCAGGATTTTGAGAGGGCTTTATTTTGGTGCCAGACCCAGGTCCGTATCCCTAAGCGTTTAGGAGATATAAAACATTAAAGTTTTCCAACCTTTCTCCGTCGATATCTCCGCTTCTACTGGGAGTAGAGAGTCGTCCATGTAGTCGAAAATGTAGGGTTTTGAAAGGACTTTAATTTGGTACCTGTCCGAAGCCTGTATCTCTAACCGTTTAGGAGATATCGAAGGTTAAAGTTTTCCAACCTTTCTCCGTCGATATCTCCGCTTCTACTGGGAGTAGAGAGTCGTCCATGTAGTCCAAAATGTAGGGTTTTGAAAGGGCTTTAATTTGGTACCAGTCCGAAGGCCTGTATCTCTAACCGTTTAGGAGATATCGAAGGTTAAAGTTTTCCAGCCTTTCTCCGTCGATATCCAGTCTTCATCCGTCGATATCTCCGCTTCTACTGGGAGCAGAGGTCGTCATGTAGTCCAAAATGTAGGGTTTGAAAGGGCTTTAATTTGGTACCTGTCCGAAGCCTGTATCTCTAACCGTTTAGGAGATATCGAAGGTTAAAGTTTCCAACTTTCTCCGTCGATATCTCCGCTTCCACTGGGAGTAGAGAGTCGTCCATGTAGTCCAAAATGTAGGGTTTTGAAAGGGCTTTAATTTGGTACCTGTCCGAAGCCTGTATCTCTAACCGTTTAGGAGATATCGAAGGTTAAAGATTTCCAACTTTTCTCCGTCGATATCTCCGCTTCCACTGGGAGTAGAGAGTCGTCCATGTAGTCCAAAATGTAGGGTTTTGAAAGGGCTTTAATTTGGTACCAGTCCGAAGCCTGTATCTCTAACCGTTTAGGAGATATCGAAGGTTAAAGTTTTCCAGCCTTTCTCTATCGATATCCAGCATTCATCCGTCGATATCTCCGCTTCACTGGGAGTAGAGAGTCGTCCATGTAGTCCAAAATGTAAGGATTTGAAAGGGCTTTAATTTGGTACCTGTTCAAAGCCTGTATCTCTAACCGTTTAGGAGATATCGAAGGTTAAAGTTTTCTAACCTTTCTCCGTCGATATCCAGCCTTCATTCGTCGATATCTCCGCTTCTATTGGGAGTAGAGGGTCGTCCATGTAGTCCAAAATGTAGGGTTTTGAAAGGGCTTTAATTTGGTACCTGTCCGAAGCCTGTATCTCTAACCGTTTAGGAGATATCGAAGGTTAAAGTTTTCTAACCTTTCTCCGTCGATATCCAGCCTTCATCCGTCGATATCTCCGCTTCTATTGGGAGTAGAGGGTCGTAATTGTAGTCCAAAATGTAGGGTTTTGAAAGGGCTTTAATTTGGTACCTGTCCGAAGCCTGTATCTCTAACCGTTTAGGAGATATCGAAGGTTAAAGTTTTCTAACCTTTCTCCGTCGATATCCAGCCTTCATTCGTCGATATCTCCGCTTCTATTGGGAGTAGAGGGTCGTCCATGTAGTCCAAAATGTAGGGTTTTGAAATTGCTTTAATTTGGTACCTGTCCGAAGCCTGTATCTCTAACCGTTTAGGAGATATCGAAGTTAAAGTTTTCTAACCTTTCTCCGTCGATATCCAGCCTTCATTCGTCGATATCTCCGCTTCTATTGGGAGTAGAGGGTCGTCCATGTAGTCCAAAATGTAGGGTTTTGAAAGGGCTTTAATTTGGTACCTGTCCGAAGCCTGTATCTCTAACCGTTTTGGAGATATCGAAGGTTAAAGTTTTCTAACCTTTCTCCGTCGATATCCAGCATTCATTCGTCGATATCTCCGCTTCTATTGGGAGTAGAGTGTCGTCCATGTAGTCCAAAATGTAGGGTTTTGAAAGGGCTTTAATTTGGTACCTGTCCGAAGCCTGTATCTCTAACCGTTTAGGAGATATCGAAGGTTAAAGTTTTCTAACCTTTCTCCGTCGATATCCAGCCTTCATCCGTCGATATCTCCGCTTCTATTGGGAGTAGAGGTCGTCCATGTAGTCCAAAATGTAGGGTTTTGAAGGGCTTTAATTTGGTACCTGTCCGAAGCCTGTATCTCTAACCGTTAGGAGATATCGAAGGTTAAAGTTTTCTAACCTTTCGTCGATCAGCCTTCATCGTCGATATCTCGCTTCTATTGGGAGTAGAGGGTCGTCATTGTAGTCCAAAATGTAGGGTTTTGAAAGGGCTTTAATTGGTACCTGTCCGAAGCCTGTATCTCTAACCGTTTAGGAGATATCGAAGGTTAAGTTTTCCAACCTTTCTCCGTCGATATCTCCGCTTCTACTGGGAGTAGAGAGTCGTCCATGTAGTCCAAAATGTAGGGTTTTGAAAGGGCTTTAATTTGGTACCTGTCCGAAGCCTGTATCTCTAACCGTTTTGGAGATATCGAAGGTTAAAGTTTTCTAACCTTTCTCCGTCGATATCCAGCCTTCATTCGTCGATATCTCCGCTTCTATTGGGAGTAGAGGGTCGTCCATGTAGTCCAAAATGTAGGGTTTTGAAAGGGCTTTAATTTGGTACCTGTCCGAAGCCTGTATCTCTAACCGTTTAGGAGATATCGAAGGTTAAAGTTTTCTAACCTTTCTCGTCGATATCCAGCCTTCATCCGTCGATATCTCCGCTTCTATTGGGAGTAGAGGGTCGTCATTGTAGTCCAAAATGTAGGGTTTTGAAAGGGCTTTAATTTGGTACCTGTCCGAAGCCTGTATCTCTAACCGTTTAGGAGATATCGAAGGTTAAAGTTTTCTAACCTTTCTCCGTCGATATCCAGCCTTCATTCGTCGATATCTCCGCTTCTATTGGGAGTAGAGGGTCGTCCATGTAGTCCAAAATGTAGGGTTTTGAAAGGGCTTTAATTTGGTACCTGTCCGAAGCCTGTATCTCTAACCGTTTAGGAGATATCGAAGGTTAAAGTTTTCTAACCTTTCTCCGTCGATATCCAGCCTTCATTCGTCGATATCTCCGCTTCTATTGGGAGTAGAGGGTCGTCCATGTAGTCCAAAATGTAGGGTTTTGAAAGGGCTTTAATTTGGTACCTGTCCGAAGCCTGTATCTCTAACCGTTTAGGAGATATCGAAGGTTAAAGTTTTCCAACATTTTCCGTCGATATCTCCGCTTCTACTGGGAGTAGAGAGTCGTCCATGTAGTCCAAAATGTAGGGTTTTGAAAGGGCTTTAATTTGGTACCTGTCCGAAGCCTGTATCTCTAACCGTTTAGGAGATATCGAAGGTTAAAGTTTTCTAACCTTTCTCCGTCGATATCCAGCCTTCATTCGTCGATATCTCCGCTTCTATTGGGAGTAGAGGGTCGTCCATGTAGTCCAAAATGTAGGGTTTTGAAAGGGCTTTAATTTGGTACCTGTCCGAAGCCTGTATCTCTAACCGTTTAGGAGATATCGAAGGTTAAAGTTTTCTAACCTTTCTCCGTCGATATCCAGCCTTCATCCGTCGATATCTCCGCTTCTATTGGGAGTAGAGGGTCGTCATTGTAGTCCAAAATGTAGGGTTTTGAAAGGGCTTTAATTTGGTACCTGTCCGAAGCCTGTATCTCTAACCGTTTAGGAGATATCGAAGGTTAAAAGTTTTCTAACCTTTCTCCGTCGATATCCAGCCTTCATTCGTCGATATCTCCGCTTTCTATTGGGAGTAGAGGGTCGTCCATGTAGTCCAAAATGTAGGGTTTTGAAAGGGCTTTAATTTGGTACCTGTCCGAAGCCTGTATCTCTAACCGTTTAGGAGATATCGAAGGTTAAAGTTTTCTAACCTTTCTCCGTCGATATCCAGCCTTCATCCGTCGATATCTCCGCTTCTATTGGGAGTAGAGGGTCGTAATTGTAGTCCAAAATGTAGGATTTTGAAAGGGCTTTAATTTGGTACCTGTCCGAAGCCTGTATCTCTAACCGTTTAGGAGATATCGAAGGTTAAAGTTTTCTAACCTTTCTCCGTCGATATCCAGCCTTCATCCGTCGATATCTCCGCTTCTATTGGGAGTAGAGGGTCGTAATTGTAGTCCAAAATGTAGGGTTTTGAAAGGGCTTTAATTTGGTACCTGTCCGAAGCCTGTATCTCTAACCGTTTAGGAGATATCGAAGGTTAAAGTTTTCTAACCTTTCTCCGTCGATATCCAGCCTTCATTCGTCGATATCTCCGCTTCTATTGGGAGTAGAGGGTCGTCCATGTAGTCCAAAATGTAGGGTTTTGAAATTGCTTTAATTTGGTACCTGTCCGAAGCCTGTATCTCTAACCGTTTAGGAGATATCGAAGGTTAAAGTTTTCTAACCTTTCTCCGTCGATATCCAGCCTTCATTCGTCGATATCTCCGCTTCTATTGGGAGTAGAGGGTCGTCCATGTAGTCCAAAATGTAGGGTTTTGAAAGGGCTTTTAATTTGGTACCTGTCCGAAGCCTGTATCTCTAACCGTTTAGGAGATATCGAAGGTTAAAGTTTTTCTAACCTTTCTCCGTCGATATCCAGCCTTCATTCGTCGATATCTCCGCTTCTATTGGGAGTAGAGGGTCGTCCATGTAGTCCAAAATGTAGGGTTTTGAAAGGGCTTTAATTTGGTACCTGTCCGAAGCCTGTATCTCTAACCGTTTAGGAGATATCGAAGGTTAAAGTTTTCTAACCTTTCTCCGTCGATATCCAGCCTTCATTCGTCGATATCTCCGCTTCTATTGGGAGTAGAGGGTCGTCATGTAGTCCAAATGTAGGGTTTTGAAAGGCTTTAATTTGGTACCTGTCCGAAGCCTGTATTCCTAACCGTTTAGGAGATATCGAAGGTTAAAGTTTTCTAACCTTTCTCCGTCGATATCCAGCCTTCATCCGTCGATATCTCCGCTTCTATTGGGAGTAGAGGGTCGTCATTGTAGTCCCAAAATGTAGGGTTTTGAAAGGGCTTTAATTTGGTACCTGTCCGAAGCCTGTATCTCTAACCGTTTAGGAGATATCGAAGGTTAAAGTTTTCTAACCTTTCTCCGTCGATATCCAGCCTTCATTCGTCGATATCTCCGCTTCTATTGGGAGTAGAGGGTCGTCCATGTAGTCCAAAATGTAGGGTTTTGAAAGGGCTTTAATTTGGTACCTGTCCGAAGCCTGTATCTCTAACCGTTTAGGAGATATCGAAAGTTAAAGTTTTCTAACCTTTCTCCGTCGATATCCAGCCTTCATCCGTCGATATCTCCGCTTCTATTGGGAGTAGAGGGTCGTAATTGTAGTCCAAAATGTAGGGTTTTGAAAGGGCTTTAATTTGGTACCTGTCCGAAGCCTGTATCTCTAACCGTTTAGGAGATATCGAAGGTTAAAGTTTTCTAACCTTTCTCCGTCGATATCCAGCCTTCATTCGTCGATATCTCCGCTTCTATTGGGAGTAGAGGGTCGTCCATGTAGTCCAAAATGTAGGGTTTTGAAATTGCTTTAATTTGGTACCTGTCCGAAGCCTGTATCTCTAACCGTTTAGGAGATATCGAAGGTTAAAGTTTTCTAACCTTTCTCCGTCGATATCCAGCCTTCATTCGTCGATATCTCCGCTTCTATTTGGAGTAGAGGGTCGTCCATGTTAGTCCAAAATGTAGGGTTTTGAAAGGGCTTTAATTTGGTACCTGTCCGAAGCCTGTATCTCTAACCGTTTAGGAGATATCGAAGGTTAAAGTTTTCTAACCTTTCTCCGTCGATATCCAGCCTTCATTCGTCGATATCTCCGCTTCTATTGGGAGTAGAGGGTCGTCCATGTAGTCCAAAATGTAGGGTTTTGAAAGGGCTTTAATTTGGTACCCTGTCCGAAGCCTGTATCTCTAACCGTTTAGGAGATATCGAAGGTTAAAGTTTTCTAACCTTTCTCCGTCGATATCCAGCCTTCATCCGTCGATATCTCCGCTTCTATTGGGGAGTAGAGGGTCGTCATTGTAGTCCAAAATGTAGGGTTTTGAAAGGGCTTTAATTTGGTACCTGTCCGAAGCCTGTATCTCTAACCGTTTAGGAGATATCGAAGGTTAAAGTTTTCTAACCTTTCTCCGTCGATATCCAGCCTTCATCCGTCGATATCTCCGCTTCTATTGGGAGTAGAGGGTCGTCATTGTAGTCCAAAATGTAGGGTTTTGAAAGGGCTTTAATTTGGTACCTGTCCGAAGCCTGTATCTCTAACCGTTTAGGAGATATCGAAGGTTAAAGTTTTCTAACCTTTCTCCGTCGATATCCAGCCTTCATCCGTCGATATCTCCGCTTCTATTGGGAGTAGAGGGTCGTCATTGTAGTCCAAAATGTAGGGTTTTGAAAGGGCTTTAATTTGGTACCTGTCCGAAGCCTGTATCTCTAACCGTTTAGGAGATATCGAAGGTTAAAGTTTTCTAACCTTTCTCCGTCGATATCCAGCCTTCATCCGTCGATATCTCCGCTTCTATTGGGAGTAGAGGGTCGTCATTGTAGTCCAAAATGTAGGGTTTTGAAAGGGCTTTAATTTGGTACCTGTCCGAAGCCTGTATCTCTAACCGTTTAGGAGATATCGAAGGTTAAAGTTTTCTAACCTTTCTCCGTCGATATCCAGCCTTCATCCGTCGATATCTCCGCTTCTATTGGGAGTAGAGGGTCGTCATTGTAGTCCAAAATGTAGGGTTTTGAAAGGGCTTTAATTTGGTACCTGTCCGAAGCCTGTATCTCTAACCGTTTAGGAGATATCGAAGGTTAAAGTTTTCTAACCTTTCTCCGTCGATATCCAGCCTTCATCCGTCGATATCTCCGCTTCTATTGGGAGTAGAGGGTCGTCATTGTAGTCCAAAATGTAGGGTTTTGAAAGGGCTTTAATTTGGTACCTGTCCGAAGCCTGTATCTCTAACCGTTTAGGAGATATCGAAGGTTAAAGTTTTCTAACCTTTCTCCGTCGATATCCAGCCTTCATCCGTCGATATCTCCGCTTCTATTGGGAGTAGAGGGTCGTCATTGTAGTCCAAAATGTAGGGTTTTGAAAGGGCTTTAATTTGGTACCTGTCCGAAGCCTGTATCTCTAACCGTTTAGGAGATATCGAAGGTTAAAGTTTTCTAACCTTTCTCCGTCGATATCCAGCCTTCATCCGTCGATATCTCCGCTTCTATTGGGAGTAGAGGGTCGTCATTGTAGTCCAAAATGTAGGGTTTTGAAAGGGCTTTAATTTGGTACCTGTCCGAAGCCTGTATCTCTAACCGTTTAGGAGATATCGAAGGTTAAAGTTTTCTAACCTTTCTCCGTCGATATCCAGCCTTCATCCGTCGATATCTCCGCTTCTATTGGGAGTAGAGGGTCGTCATTGTAGTCCAAAATGTAGGGTTTTGAAAGGGCTTTAATTTGGTACCTGTCCGAAGCCTGTATCTCTAACCGTTTAGGAGATATCGAAGGTTAAAGTTTTCTAACCTTTCTCCGTCGATATCCAGCCTTCATCCGTCGATATCTCCGCTTCTATTGGGAGTAGAGGGTCGTCATTGTAGTCCAAAATGTAGGGTTTTGAAAGGGCTTTAATTTGGTACCTGTCCGAAGCCTGTATCTCTAACCGTTTAGGAGATATCGAAGGTTAAAGTTTTCTAACCTTTCTCCGTCGATATCCAGCCTTCATCCGTCGATATCTCCGCTTCTATTGGGAGTAGAGGGTCGTCATTGTAGTCCAAAATGTAGGGTTTTGAAAGGGCTTTAATTTGGTACCTGTCCGAAGCCTGTATCTCTAACCGTTTAGGAGATATCGAAGGTTAAAGTTTTCTAACCTTTCTCCGTCGATATCCAGCCTTCATCCGTCGATATCTCCGCTTCTATTGGGAGTAGAGGGTCGTCATTGTAGTCCAAAATGTAGGGTTTTGAAAGGGCTTTAATTTGGTACCTGTCCGAAGCCTGTATCTCTAACCGTTTAGGAGATATCGAAGGTTAAAGTTTTCTAACCTTTCTCCGTCGATATCCAGCCTTCATCCGTCGATATCTCCGCTTCTATTGGGAGTAGAGGGTCGTCATTGTAGTCCAAAATGTAGGGTTTTGAAAGGGCTTTAATTTGGTACCTGTCCGAAGCCTGTATCTCTAACCGTTTAGGAGATATCGAAGGTTAAAGTTTTCTAACCTTTCTCCGTCGATATCCAGCCTTCATCCGTCGATATCTCCGCTTCTATTGGGAGTAGAGGGTCGTCATTGTAGTCCAAAATGTAGGGTTTTGAAAGGGCTTTAATTTGGTACCTGTCCGAAGCCTGTATCTCTAACCGTTTAGGAGATATCGAAGGTTAAAGTTTTCTAACCTTTCTCCGTCGATATCCAGCCTTCATCCGTCGATATCTCCGCTTCTATTGGGAGTAGAGGGTCGTCATTGTAGTCCAAAATGTAGGGTTTTGAAAGGGCTTTAATTTGGTACCTGTCCGAAGCCTGTATCTCTAACCGTTTAGGAGATATCGAAGGTTAAAGTTTTCTAACCTTTCTCCGTCGATATCCAGCCTTCATCCGTCGATATCTCCGCTTCTATTGGGAGTAGAGGGTCGTCATTGTAGTCCAAAATGTAGGGTTTTGAAAGGGCTTTAATTTGGTACCTGTCCGAAGCCTGTATCTCTAACCGTTTAGGAGATATCGAAGGTTAAAGTTTTCTAACCTTTCTCCGTCGATATCCAGCCTTCATCCGTCGATATCTCCGCTTCTATTGGGAGTAGAGGGTCGTCATTGTAGTCCAAAATGTAGGGTTTTGAAAGGGCTTTAATTTGGTACCTGTCCGAAGCCTGTATCTCTAACCGTTTAGGAGATATCGAAGGTTAAAGTTTTCTAACCTTTCTCCGTCGATATCCAGCCTTCATCGTCGATATCTCCGCTTCTATTGGGAGTAGAGGGTCGTCATTGTAGTCCAAAATGTAGGGTTTTGAAAGGGCTTTAATTTGGTACCTGTCCGAAGCCTGTATCTCTAACCGTTTAGGAGATATCGAAGGTTAAAGTTTTCTAACCTTTCTCCGTCGATATCCAGCCTTCATCCGTCGATATCTCCGCTTCTATTGGGAGTAGAGGGTCGTCATTGTAGTCCAAAATGTAGGGTTTTGAAAGGGCTTTAATTTGGTACCTGTCCGAAGCCTGTATCTCTAACCGTTTAGGAGATATCGAAGGTTAAAGTTTTCTAACCTTTCTCCGTCGATATCCAGCCTTCATCCGTCGATATCTCCGCTTCTATTGGGAGTAGAGGGTCGTCATTGTAGTCCAAAATGTAGGGTTTTGAAAGGGCTTTAATTTGGTACCTGTCCGAAGCCTGTATCTCTCCGTTTAGGAGATATCGAAGGTTAAAGTTTTCTAACCTTTCTCCGTCGATATCCAGCCTTCATCCGTCGATATCTCCGCTTCTATTGGAGTAGAGGGTCGTCATGTAGTCCAAAATGTTAGGGTTTTGAAAGGGCTTGTAATTTGTAGTACCTGTCCGAAAGCCTGTATCTCTAACCGTTTAGGAGATATCGAAGGTTTAGTTTTCTAACCTTTTCTCCGTCGATATCCAGCCTTCATCCGTCGATATCTCCGCTTCTATTGGGAGTAGAGGGTCGTCATTGTAGTCCAAAATGTAGGGTTTTGAAAGGGCTTTAATTTGGTTCCTGTCCGAAGCCTGTATCTCTAACCGTTTAGGAGATATCGAAGGTTAAAGTTTTCTAACCTTTCTCCGTCGATATCCAGCCTTCATTCCGTCGATATCTCCGCTTCTATTGGGAGTAGAGGGTCGTCATGTTAGTCCAAAATGTAGGGTTTTGAAAGGGCTTTAATTTGGTACCTGTCCGAAGCCTGTATCTCTAACCGTTTAGGAGATATCGAAGGTTAAAGTTTTCTAACCTTTCTCCGTCGATATCCAGCCTTCATTCGTCGATACTCCGCTTCTATTGGGAGTAGAGGGTCGTCATGTAGTCCAAAATGTAGGGTTTTGAAAGGGCTTTAATTGGTACCTGTCCGAAGCCTGTATCTCTAACCGTGTTAGGAGATATCGAAGGTTAAAGTTTTCTAACCTTTCTCCGTCGATATCCAGCCTTCATCCGTCGATATCTCCGCTTCTATGGGAGTAGAGGGTCGTCATTGTAGTCCAAAATGTAGGGTTTTGAAAGGGCTTTAATTTGGTACCTGTCCGAAGCCTGTATCTCTAACCGTTTAGGAGATATCGAAGGTTAAAGTTTTCTAACCTTTCTCCGTCGATATCCAGCCTTCATCCGTCGATATCTCCGCTTCTATTGGGAGTAGAGGGTCGTCATGTTAGTCCAAAATGTAGGGTTTTGAAAGGGCTTTAATTTGGTACCTGTCCGAAGCCTGTATCTCTAACCGTTTAGGAGATATCGAAGGTTAAAGTTTTCTAACCTTTCTCCGTCGATATCCAGCCTTCATTCGTCGATATCTCCGCTTCTATTGGGAGTAGAGGGTCGTCTTGTAGTCCAAAATGTAGGGTTTTGAAAGGGCTTTAATTTGGTACCTGTCCGAAGCCTGTATCTCTAACCGTTTAGGAGATATCGAAGGTTAAAGTTTTCTAACCTTTCTCCGTCGATATCCAGCCTTCATTCGTCGATATCTCCCCTCTATTGGGAGTAGGAGGTCGCATTGTAGTCCAAAATGTAGGGTTTTGAAAGGCTTTAATTTGGTACCTGTCCGAAGCCTGTATCTCTAACCGTTTTAGGAGATATCGAAGGTTAAAGTTTTCTAACCTTTCTCCGTCGATATCCAGCCTTCAATCCGTCGATATCTCCGCTTCTATTGGGAGTAGAGGGTCGTCATTGTAGTCCAAAATGTAGGGTTTTGAAAGGGCTTTAATTTGTACCTGTCCGAAGCCTGTATCTCTAACCGTTTAGGAGAATCGAAGGTTAAAATTTTCTAACCTTTCTCCGTCGATATCCAGCCTTCATCGTCGATATCTCCGCTCTATTGGGAGTAGAGGGTCGTCCATTGTAGTCCAAAATGTAGGGTTTTGAAAAGGGCTTTAATTTGGTACCTGTCCGAAGCCTGTATCTCTAACCGTTTAGGAGATATCGAAGGTTAAAGTTTTCTAACCTTTCTCCGTCGATATCCAGCCTTCATTCGTCGATATCTCCGCTTCTATTGGGAGTAGAGGGTCGCCATTGTAGTCCAAAATGTAGGGTTTTGAAAGGGCTTTAATTTGGTACCTGTCCGAAGCCTGTATCTCTAACCGTTTAGGAGATATCGAAGGTTAAAGTTTTCTAACCTTTCTCCGTCGATATCCAGCCTTCATCCGTCGATATCTCCGCTTCTATTGGGAGTAAGAGGTCGTCATGTAGTCCAAAATGTAGGGTTTTGAAAGGGCTTTAATTTGGTACCTGTCCGAAGCCTGTATCTCTAACCGTTTTAGGAATATCGAAGGTTAAAGTTTTCTAACCTTTCTCTCGATATCCAGCCTTCATCCGTCGATATCTCCGCTTCTATTGGGAGTAGAGGTCGTCATTTGTAGTCCAAAATGTAGGGTTTTGAAAGGGCTTTAATTTGGTACCTGTCCGAAGCCTGTTATCTCTAACCGTTTAGGAAGATACGAAGGTTAAAGTTTTCTAACCTTTCTCCGTCGATATCCACCTTCATCCGTCGATATCTCCGCTTCTATTGGGAGTAGAGGGTCGTCATTGTAGTCCAAAATGTTAGGTTTGAAAGGGCTTTAATTTGGTACCTGTCCGAAGCCTGTATCTCTAACCGTTTAGAGATATCGAAGGTTAAATTTCTAACCTTTCTCCGTCGATATCCAGCCTTCATCCGTCGATATCTCCGCTTCTATTGGAGTAGAGGGTCGTCCATTGTAGTGCCAAAATGTAGGGTTTTGAAAGGGCTTTAATTTTGGTACCTGTCCGAAGCCTGTATCTCTAACCGTTTAGGAGATATCGAAGGTTAAAGTTTTCTAACCTTTCTCCGTCGATATCCAGCCTTCATTCGTCGATATCTCGCTTCTATTGGGAGTAGAGGGTCGTCATTGTAGTCCAAAATGTAGGGTTTTGAAAGGCTTTAATTTGGTACCTGTCCGAAGCCTGTATCTCTAACCGTTTAGGAGATATCGAAGGTTAAAGTTTTCTAAACTTTCTCCGCGATATCCAGCCTTCATCCGTCGATATCTCCCGCTTCTATTGGGAGTAGAAGGTCGTCATTGTAGTCCAAAATGTAGGGTTTTGAAAGGGCTTTAATTTGGTACCTGTCCGAAGCCTGTATCTCTAACCGTTTAGGAGATATCGAAGGTTTAAAGTTTTCCAACCTTTCTCCGTCGATATCTCCGCTTCTATTGGGAGTAGAGGGTCGTCCATGTTAGTCCAAAATGTAGGGTTTTGAAAGGGCTTAATTTGGTACCTGTCCGAAGCCTGTATCTCTAACCGTTTAGGAGATATCGAAGGTTAAAGTTTTCTAACCTTTCTCCGTCGATATCCAGCCTTCATCGTCGATATCTCCGCTTCTATTGGGAGTAGAGATACAGGGTTCGTCATTTGTAGTTTCCAAAAAAAATTGTAGGGTTTTGAAAAGGGCTTTTTTTAAAAATTTTGGTTTTAACCTTGGTTTTTTCCCGAAGAGCCCTATCTTGGCTAATTCTTTTTTTTTCTTATTTTTTTTTCCCCCCTTTTTCCCCCCCCTTTTTCCCTTTTGGTTTTTTTTTTTT